>NW_026517450.1:0-99113 GCF_026319265.1 Colletotrichum chrysophilum | reverse complement strand
TTCTCTTCCCCCCCCAGGCCCTTCTCCCATCGCACACATTACATACCTACCTACCTACCTTACTACTTACTTACATGCATCCCACTCCGCTGCCATCTAATCCACATCTCCCAACTCACTCCGGACTGCAGAGGTGACGATAATAATTAAGAAGTCCTTCCCCCAGACTTTCCACCCGTCCTCTCCTCTTACTTCATTGCTCCACCAAGCAACACCCAACCCGTCGACGACCATCCCGAGAGACGCATCTGCATCCTACACCTGCAGCATTCTCCCCGTCTCATCGTCCGAACACCAATTTCATATTACAGCATTCCTGTCGTCGCCCATCTGCCCGTCGACACCGTCACAGCTCGCCGCCGTCGACGACCACATAGCATTCACAGCACCACCGTCGACATCATCGTCCGCCACCAACCGCTACCGATCCATTGCTTGACGAGACACCACTCCATCCCGCCCCAGGTGCCGAATCCACCCTACAAAAGACCAAGTCACCGAGCCTTGCATCCAGGCGCCGCGCCCATATAAACCGTCACCATAGATTCAGAACAGTCTGCCGCAACCTGCTCCATCCGAGCAGACTCCTTCGGCAACATGCCTTATCCTCTCGCTACTCACGTCCTTACCGTGGACCCCAACGTTATCCACAAGGTCGACACCTCAAATCCTCAGAATCTCTACAGCATGTGGACCGGTAAGCAACACAGTCGGCTGCTCCTATCCGGAGCCAGTCCGGGCTCAATCGCTAACATACATACCCGCTTCAGTCTTCGCAAAGTGCGCAGAGTCTGTTGAGCAGGGCCGCAGGTTAGAGAACCTCAGCTGGCGCATGTGGAACCACGAGACCTTCTGCTGCGCCGAGGAGGAGCAAGAAGCCTCCATCACCGCCACCAGCCAACCCAGAGAAATCCCCCAGACCAGCAGGTTACAAGACGTCCCTCAGCTGTCTGGCAGCGTCGACTCCGAAAACGAAGACGAAGCCGTCGAGTTCACCTCCACCTCCGCCCCCCTCGAGATCCGCCCCCGCATCCAAAGACAAGACTCCTGCGCGAGCAACCGCAGCAGAGGCAAGGAGCGCCACATCACCGCCGGCGATTTTGAGAAGATGGTCGTCTCCATCATCAAGGAGAACGAGCCTCTCTCTGCCCCTCTCCCCCAGATCGCATCACCTTACATGCCGCCTCAGAAGGAAACCCCCGACCTGGCTCCCGCCTCGCCTTCCTACGAGCACTCTGGATCTACTACCACCGAGTCTCCTTGCAAGTCTTCAGAAGAGGAGCACTCCCAAGAGCCTCCATCTCCCGAGATCAACTCCCGTACCACCGTCGTCCGCGGCTTCTCTCCTTCCCAAGTACCAATCGCCCGCCCTGTGCCGGCGTCTGCCAAGGTCATCTCCCCTGCTGCCATTCCCGAGCCGAGCTCTTCGCCTGCCGCCAAGCGCGTGCAGTCAAAGAAGCAGCCCATGTTCGCTCTTGGCGGTTCTTGCTCCTCCAGTGAGCAGGGACAGAGCGTTGAGCAACTGCGCCCTATCCCGGCACCTGCCCCCAAGCGCAAGATGTTCCAGGTTGGCGGCTCCTCTGAGGAGGACAGTTCCCTGAAGAGCGCCCTCGCTTCGGGCCCTAGCTCGCTGCTCACCGGCCAGAAGAAGACCACTTCCTTTGCCGACCACGTCCTCACCAGCACCATTAACGACAACTCTGCCATTGCCGACGACTCGGACACCGACTACGTCGACGAGAGCGCCATTGACGACGAGGATGACTCTTCCGACTGGGAAGACTCGATCGAGGACAGCAACAAGTCTAGCATTGACGAGAAGACCTTCTTCCAGCGTGTAGACTCAAAGGTCAACCTGACCTCGCGTCGCTCGCTTATTACCCTCATGATTGATCAGCAGAACGACCGCGGCCGCGTTGGCAACATTGCCTCGCAGTCTACCTCGGCGCTCCCTTGGACTCGCACTAGCCATCCGGCCCCGCCTACCTTGGCTGTCTCTCCGAACGACTCCGATGATGCTCCTCTGATGATGAAGCGTGGTAACCGATCCTCGCCTCTGAAGCCCATCACCGAGGTGCCTCGGTCCGCTGCTCAGCCTATCACCGCGACTGCCAGCCACAGCCACCTGCAGGCCGCCCTCTCTCCCCGAACCACCCGACGCAACATGCTCGCGACTGAGCTTACCGAGTCTCTCCGACGCAACCTCCTTTGGGAGCGTCAGCAGAAGTCCTCTACTGCCAATGCAGTCCTCAAGCGCCGCCACACCTCCCACGACGTCGCGAACCTGAAGCAGTACCCCGAGAAGGCCTACATCAACAAGAATGAGGATGTTCCCGTCGCTCCTCAGTACTTCTCCAAGGACACTGACAACTTTGGCGGTTACCACTCCAAGGGCTGGTAAACAATCTATCCGCACACCACAACAACATCATCATCATACACATACCACACTACAGCACATATTCACACGATATCCGACGAGCGTGCACCTGCTCGAGCAAAAAATGATTTGGTTGCTATTTTACGTTGCATTGCGCGCGAGGGCATCGCACCTGCTCTGCTTTCTATCATTGTTACCCTAATGTGGGGCGCGCATGGGTGGGACTGGTCCAATGGGCACGGCGATTGCCCCTTGGACTTGATTCTAATTTTTACATTTGCACGGCGTCTCTTCATATGATACCATGGTCTGTTTTGGTTTTGCAACATACCACCTTTATGTTTTACCAATTGGGTTGGGTCTTTTACATTTACATCATGGTTACGGGAAGCTTTGTACTCGAGGAGGATGAATTGTATTCTATGGGATTGAGGGGGAGACAAAGCTACAAAAGGCAACACCCGAGGGCGACCTCAACAACAGTCAGACACTGTTGGGGATGCCGACGATTAGGGGCAAAACGGATAGAGGAAAAACCTGGCCAAAAGTGGAGATGTACCACAAGCGAAAAAAAGGACGGGGGAAGAAAAGTGCCTGCGCGCGAAAGCTGTCGGCGTAGAGGATGGGCCACAAAAAGCGGAATCATTACGACGAACAAAAAAATCGGAAAATCGTCAAAGAGCTAATCAAAAACAAAATAAAAGTTGGCCATTGAATCAAAACTACTGCTGTGTCTCTACATCATCGCTCTCGTGCCATGTCTGAATGTGTGTCTGTTGTTCTGTTGTCTGTCTACCTTACCCCAAAAAGGTGTCCCTGTGACTGTTCGCTTGAATGTACCGGTGCCAGCCCGATGACTGCTGCTGACTGACGCAGGTGCAGCCGGACACACCCATCGGAGCGAGGCCACGTCCATGCGCTCACCGCTTTACGCTGCCAGGGCCAAGCAGTGTATTTTTGCCCACTACACAGGTACGGTACGGTAGCTACCGTAACTCCGTGCCTTAGCTCACAATCACAAGCGAGAGTGTCGCGCACCGCATTGTTCCCTGGACATTGAGGTAGGTAGGTGGTGATTCCAACAACAGGACGCGGGCGGGAACGGCGTGCGGCGCTAGGGCTGCACTGAGAGTAGTTCTAGCCCCTTGGGTTGGGGCACACACACACTCTCTCTCTCTCATTCACGCTCTCACACGCGCTTCGCTTTGGCATTTTGAAGATTGTGGTGTTTTGTGGACATGTGAAAGTCCGGTATCGTACGTACATTGCATCTGGCTTACGGCATCGGGCGGCGGTGGTGGTGGTTTTGGCTGTGACCTCGTCCTTCTTTCTGCCCCTGTGACGGTTTACACTTGTAAAGTACGTGCAGGATGGGAGGAAAATGCTTGTGATTATGGTTGTTTGGCGTAGCGGAGGGAGGACATGAAGTGGCAAAGCGCTTGAAGAGTCACGAGAGTCACCAGAGGAAGGTAGATTAATTGCGTGCTGGCTGGCTTGCTTGCTTGCTTGTTTGTCTTCCTCATGCCAGAAAATGCTACCGAGAATCACTACCGAGGAGCTTTTGTGTTCGTCTGGTGTTATGCTTTTGATTTATTTCCGATCATGTGCGGTGGTGTCCCGCAGTATATCGTGTTCGTTCAAACCAAAAGGTTTTATAGCGTGGAATGGCAACGGGTGTTTATTAAGGTTTGAGGCTGTCAGGTGAGGAGGAGGGGAGTTGAGGGGAAGGAAGACCTGAAGGGCCAGCCATTGGAGATGTGGTGGTGGGGACGCGTAAACGCCTGGTGTATGCGTCGGATGAAGAAGCATCAAGACGGGCGAGATCGGATGGAATGGCTTTGGGGGGATGTAGTGCTTTCTCAATGTTCTTGCCCTGTACGGAGATGGGGATAAATTCGAACGTCCGATGTTTCTTCGTGAGTGTCTGTGGTTGATTTTTCGCAACTGCCGTGTCCGAGGTTTTTGCTCTGGGGGAGATTTGATGGTGGCTTGTGTTAGTTAGTTCTCTCGTGAGGTAGATAGCTTTTACGCTGCGTTGCGCTGACCACTGTATCGTTTGAAGTGCATATTCATTCTGATGTCTAATCTATTTTCATTGTTCCGAAAAGACGGAGGCGGCTCTGCATATCTGGGGTTGAAATCGCGGGAACCACCAGATCTTGGTTGCGCGATTCTAGCGGGCGTTGACCTCTGCTTGTCCTTTTTTTTCAGGATGCCTTACGACGACATCGACGCCCTTTCGGACAAGGGGGCGGCGGCGCATGGGAAAGGATCGGGAAGACGCTAGAGACGAACTACACCTTGATGTTTCTCGGGGGCAGCTTGAGCGTACGGCACTCTGCCGAAGATGTTTGTGTGACTGAGCGAAGCCCGTTGCCTTTTTATCTGGATGGTCTTGTGGCGTTTGATGGCGGCGGGCAGGGCGTTCGGCGTGTGTGTGTGTGTGCGCTTTGCGGCGGAAGGAGGGAGGATGCGTCTTTGTGGCGGCGACGACGACAACGAACTATGGGAAACTACGGGGGATTTTTGGTTCCGTTTTCTGGGGTTGCGGGGTGTGTGGGTTGGTGCGAGAATTGGGAATGCCAATGAATGGGAGATCTTGGAATAATAGATTTCATTGGAGAATTGGTGACTTGCATAGTTCTGGACTTCCCTTTGATAGACGGCCGGTCGGGTCGAGACCTGCGCCCGTGTCTGACTTGCACTGATATGTATCTACGAACTTTGCGATTTGGGCCAAAGGGAGCCCGGCCAATAGTTCTACACACGTTTCCCGTAATCGAGAAATGCGGCTTTAGAGTGCAGCAGTTTGAAATCCAGCAGGCTGGTCTTATTTGTCCCAACACGCACATGCAGCAGAGTATGCGTTAGCCGTTTTGCGGCTCATGAGCTAGGTAGTTAGATAAGGCAGGTTTTCTGTCGTAGGTGATCTAGAATAATCGGGCGCGATGAATCTCGCTGGAACTCGATCGGACTAACAGCCGCATCTCAGGCCACTTCCAACATGCGTATGTGGGGGAGGGCGTTTCTTGTCGCGTTCTATTCACGGGCACCACGCGCGCGCGGCGAAGCAGAGTGCAGCCGCGCCACAGGTTCCGCGCCGGGCTTTGCTGGCAGCAGCGCCGCAGTCGCGCCGGAGGGCGGAGGGGGTCCTAGATCTTTGGACGGGAGTGGTTCCGCCCTCTTTTTTACTTGCTGAGGCACACGTACAAGGAGAGACGTGGAGAGAGGCTGGAGAAGGGGGGGAGGGGGCGTGTGTTGTTGTTGCCCGTTGCATCCGTGAAGAAGGGAAGACGAAAAGCTGGAACTCACGTTCGGCGTCTTTGTGGAGAACCCGGGGTGTACTGCGTAAGGAGGCAGCGGGAGGAGTTTCGCTGGAAATCTTGTCGAGGAGTGTAATTTGAAATGATTTTCTGGGCGCGCATGAAGTCACGATGAGGCTCTGATGATGGGAAAATACGTTATGGGATGGATCCTGCAATGGGATGTTGACCGCCGGGAGGAAGGGGTTTTGACAGCTCATCCAACGACATGATGTGCCGACCGGTTTTCCTTTGACGCGTGGGTATCTCTTTGCTCGAGAAAAAAAAAAAAAAAAAAAAAGGTTGGAGACGGTGTTGGGAAGGGATGCGTGGACGTGGAGATGGCTACTCCAAATTTGAATTTTCAATCTGGGACCCGGGATCTAGAACGCCCGAGATGGGTTGAATATTCACACGCAAGACAGGAGTGAGGATGAGGGGGTGGGAGCGAGGGAAGTATGTCCGAGGTAGTTTCGAAGATTTGAACGGCAATTAAGGGTCGGTGATTTTGCCATTATTTTTGACACATGCAAGTCATGCGATGGCAGTGCAACACTCTCTATTGTCTTTGTGTGTGTGAGTGTGTCTCGTTCATAGGATTCAAGGTTGGTGGTATGTAGGGGAGTTTCCCGATCAGCCGAATAACCTTCATCGATCTGCTGCCCCCCGAACCATGCGGCCGTGCTGCTGTTGGTCGGGGGCGAGACCGCCAAGGAGAACACTGTTGAGTTTCTGACTACAGCCGAAGGCCTCCAGGTGCTGTCGCAATTGCTGAAGGCATATCAAACTGGTCAATGGTTCCGACTGCGGGCAGAAATCTAGTTGCCGACGGCACGATTGGGGAAGTAAAAATACCACCAAAAACGCCAAGCTGTTTCTTTTACTTGAGATCGGTTTTGCGACATCTCCCCCCGCCGGAGATCTCGTCCGGTGTGTTTTTCGAACCTGTGCCGTCGTCGCATGTGAGGCCGACCGTCAAGCCCCGGCCGAGCCGCATCAGGGGCCTGCGAGTAGGTGACAAGCTACATCTAGACTCAGGAACGCGAACGGCTGCTATTGGGTCAATAGGGCCATGTCAGTTGCCAGCAGTTCATTGCAGTAGGCCGGAGAGTGCGGCCGAGACTAAGCTGAACGGTCCCCCGGAAGGCACCTCCATTGCGGAGACGCGTTAGACAGCAGCGCATTGTGAAACAATAAAAAGAAAAAAAATACAATTCACAAAATGCGATAGGGGAAAAGGTCTTCGTGGAGATGTGGAGGTTCGCACGAAAATATCTCGGTACCAACTCGGTGTTGTCCAGAGCTTCTAGACCCTTTACATCCCAGTCGACACGGTGCCGAAAACTGACAAAGCTGAGCAACAGCCGCAGATTGGAGAGTTGGAGCACTACAGTCTCCGTCTTCGCGCTCAAAATGTCTGTTGGCCTTTTTTCCCTTGCTCTCTCCAAAGTGTGAAAGTCTGGGACAGTGGATGTGGTCAACTCCACAATTAGGCCGTGGTGGAGAGGCGGAGAGGGGCGTCAGTGAAGCCATCCGCCATTCAAAATATTCGATTTCTTTTTTTTTTCCCCTTTTCAATTTTTGGGGTAGTTTTTTTTTTTTTTTTAATCCCCTTTGCTGTCCCCGTGAACCATCTCCGCTTTTTGGGGGCCAGAACATCGAGAGGAGCAAGACGCCTTCCAATTGGGCTTCGGTGATTGGCTCAATTGACACGGCCTAGTCCCTGGACTGATGGGGACGGCGGTGGATCGCACGTGGACTTTCCTGGGGCTCGTGCACGATGTGGCTTTTGCATCGCGCCCAACGGGGGAAAACTGGCGCTTGTGTACGTAAGCGTGGAGGGAGCTGGGGCTGTGTCTCCGGTGGATAAGCCACACTGCGACGGTGGAGGTCCGGCGTGCCCGGCCGAGGCCCGATCGTGTGAGGCTTGAGCGGGTGTGGCTTGGTTTCCGGTGTCTCTCATCCCCTGGTTCTGTGCCTGCCAAGGAAAGGACCTGAACGAGTCAAGATCAAAGGTCACCTGCCCGTGGGCACGAAGAGCGCCCCGGCGGGATGAAGAGCGCGGGGAAGTGTCCGCCGCCCGCGTGTCGAGGCCTCTTTCGGCCTTTGCGGCGTTGTGCTGCTGTGTTGTTTAGGCCATGTGACACCTGATGACGAACGCCCATCCTTCACGCCCCCCGGCGGAAAGCCGGTGGTTGCTGTCCGACTTGCAAGTTGCGTCGGAGGCCCGTTTGTCGGGACATGGCCGAAGATATTTTTGAGTTGGGAGCGTTTGGGACGGAATTGCTAGCATCGTTGTGGCGTGTGTGTGTGCGGAATATCCAATCGATCCGTTTCTGCAGGGTCCCTTTTCTTCATCGAGTACCGATTTGTCCCGAAGAGGAATGCTTACGTCGAGTGAAGTGTTGACGCCGCACGCTGACCCTGATGAGCTTGCTCGTTACCCCTCCAAGGCTGCGGCGGGGTAATAGGCATCCTGAGAAGTTGGCATGGGTGCAAGTGTACATACAAACTGTACCAGGCATCACTTCCCCTTTTTCCTCCTTCGCTTTGGGTTACCACCCCCTCTGCAAAAGATAAGTCAGGTCTAGGAGGGGCATGGTCTTTTGCATTGATGCCCAAAGCGCTTGCTTCTCCTTTGCGCCCCTCACGACACGAGGCATTTCGGCCTTGTTGTCCCTGGAGAATGGATATGTGCTGCGCGAGGCCAGATTCGGGAAACACAGGGCTTTTCTACCACGCGTGGCTAACGGCTCACGATGCCCCACTACGCAAAAGTGTATGTACTCCATACCTACCTAGAGCTTTTGGCAAATTAGTAATTGGTGCGCTGGCCACGATGACTCTTCTCTTCTTTCGAGAAGGACCAGAGTACGCGCATGAAGATGGGACCCCGCGCGTCTAAGACTGCACGTAATGGCTGCGGTGGCAAGGCTGGTTTGCGGGGTTAGGTAGGCCACGGGATTCGACCGCGAAAAACAGCGTTATGAGATGTTGTGCCTTTTCAATGTAGGAGTAGCCTCAGGCGCTTTTCAAAACAATTGACGAAAAAGAGGGTGAGGTGAGAAGCATGATGCCTTCACCGCCTTGATTTGACGAGGATGTCAATGGCGGTTAAGGCTGGTTCCGAGGCGTTAGCTCCAATGCTCAGCTTGCTAGGCAGGGGTTCTGTTGTTGGTGGTGTGTAACACTCGTTTATTTGAGCGGCACCTCATTGCCTCGCTCTCGATGTCGCCTTAGCGGCGGGATATGGGACGTGAGGTGGTGTTGAGTTGTCCTGCTGGCCTGGGCCGGGCCTGGTTGCGTCGTTGACCGCCTGGAGGGTGTTGGAGTTGGAGTCGCAGAGTTGGAGTTGGGCTTTTACGCTCATGGTGAGTTGGTTCTGCAGCGAAGCTCCGAATGGCGATTACAGTCGTCCATCAATGCTGGGTGTATGCATTCGAATCGGGCCCCCGCTGCTACCGTTTGAAACCGCAGATATCGGAGAAACCCCCCTTCTCCAAGTCTCAATTGAGCTTTGTCGTGTCTTTATTCGGACGCCTGCGCCAACGGGCCCTGAAGAAACGAGGCCGTCGCGTGGTTTTGAAGGAGTCATCATGCCAAAAGGGTCCCCGTCCGACTGCATCGGCCGTGCTGCAACTTGGTTGGCGATTGTTGGCTGAAGAAAAGAGCGTCTACCGAAAAACGCCGGCGTCTTCCGGGTTCGGGAGGGGATTCCGCGACGTGGACGCCAATTCTTCATACGGGGCAACGTGAAGAAGCCTAAGGGGTAAGGCGGGCTACAGACCAGCGCACAAGTTCATCAGGTGCTGCAGGAGGACTGCACCCTCGTTGTTTTCCCTCTACGTAGGCCACTGCAGAAGACGCCCCCTCCGTCTCGTGGTGGTTGCTGAGAGCCCCTCCAGCTAAGGTGACTACAGACGCCGTGAGGGAGGAAACCCACCACACTCTTTCCTCAGGGCCCTGTTTGGTGCTGTCGTGGCAGCCAGCCAGCCGGCGAATAGCCTCTTCACCGACTTTTAACATGCATCTTGGAGTATGCCTTCTTCCCGCTCAGTTGCCCCCCACCCATCTTGCTTCCAACCCTTGAAGAAGCTGCAACATGTACTGCATATCATGCCAGAAGGGAGGGGTGTAGTGTAGCTCTGTCGGTTATGGGGGTTGAGGTTGTAGATGCGCTGCCCCGGAGAGTTTCACGGGGGACCCCCAAAAATTGGGTATCATGAATTTCGATGCGCTAATATTTTGTTAAATCTTTATTCATTCTCAATATTTTTCAATATCTTGTTTTTTTCTTTCTTTCTTCAATTTCATGTTATTCCATAGAAGGCCATACATCCTTACACATCTGGAGTCCGACAGACGTCAAAACGGAGCCAAGATCGTTTGAGGTGTCTTCCCGTTCCCGTAAAAGATTGACGCTCCAGTGCACGACATGGGAAACAAACATTCCCCCCGGGTGAGGAACCTACGGGGCAATGACGTTATCGTCTACCCCGGATCCGAGTACCAGTACTCCATCGGCTCCAGCGACCACCCGCCGATCAGGAAGTCCCGTGGGCGCCCGGAACCCGTGTGTCGTGTGCACCGAACAATTGATTGATCTTTCCAAGATTCTTGTTTCTTGCTTTTTGATTTTGGCCTCCTGTTGACTCGTTCATCTGTAACCCCAGGTCATGCCTCTGTTCCACAAGGCCTGCAATTAGAAACGTTCGTAACCGTTCAAATCCCGTCCATAAGGCTTTGGCTTACCCCGTTGACGACATCGTGGGTCCCCATGGGGGGCAATGACGGACTATTGAGTTCGAGCAAACACCCCCAGGATCCAAGCATGATCTGATCTGAGTTTTGCTTCTGCTGAACCCCTTCTTGGACCCCTATTCTCCACCACAGACATCATCGATGGAGAAATGGTTCACGTTCTCGCCCTTTTCGAGACCCGTCCTGCTGTGACTTCAATGTTGATCGCATGGCGACGACCGTGTCAAAAGTCTTCCCTGGCATCGATCACCATGTCTTCCCCGTGTTGCCAGATCGCCCCAGCATGCGATCTAATGATCTGGTGATTTTCCATCCCACCCCTCCTTCCGTTATTTTACTCAACAAGCCCAAAAAAAATCCAAAGGTTGGGGAATTCGCTCTTTTTTTGCGGGAACGAGGAAAGGCGAGGATCAATCCCAAGGCTGGACGCTGGACGCCTGTCTGTCATCGCCGATGGAGAAGTTGATGTCATACAGACATACAGACCCATCGCTATTGGAGCGTCTCTACCCGCTGCCAACATCCAAGCGCACTAAATGGTAGGGGAGGGTCGGATGCTCTTCCCGCCTGTTACGCGTTACCGACTCAGTTCCAGACTCCCTTGCGACGACGCGGCTAACACTTTTCTTTTCTTCGTGACAACCCATGTTTATCCTGATGGCTGTCATGAACCTGGTGTATTCCTGAAAACAAAAAGTGAACGATTCAAGATTGATGGTACATCAGGTACACAAGATACTTCTGACAGTTTTGTAGAAGGTACATCAGTTTGATCTCTGACAAACCCACGAGGCCGCTACGTAACGTCCCCAAACACAGGGAAGTTAAAAAGAAAAATCGGTCTTCTTCCCGTGCTGTTTCAACGCCGTTCAATTGACAGCTACGTCGACTGACTAGTTGGAGTTGCCCTGGGGGCCAAATAGGAAGGAGGTAATATGACCAGAAGGCTGGGAAATCCGAAGCGCCAACCTGTCACCAAGGCCTGGATGAGACGGACGCCGAAGTTGGGAACAACAACCTTAATTGCCGGTGGCAGTCCGGTGCGGTGCAGTGCAACCTGGCCCAGCTGCAGGGACTGTAATCAATCGGGCGCATCCCGCTCAGTAGATGTCCAGCTTGGAGGTTCACCGGCAGTCTCTCGGGAGTACATGATGTAAGACGGGTATTTGAGATGCATGCTTCACCAACAGAGTGATTAGCTGAACACACACTCGGCGGCGGCATCTTTTCCTAGATGAGGGAAGCCATGTCGGCAGCGCGACTACGTTCGAACGCTTCTCTGACCTTGTGAGCTTTGGAGATGTTTACTGCTCAACCGGTGCGATGCTCTCATTCGTCCGTTCGATCTAACATCATTCGCAACAATACTCGCCCATTTTGTCCTTTTTTCCCGCATGTCCAGACTTCCCTGTCCATTACTGCGACCCTCTCCCAACCTCAACCTCACCTGGAGGCGTCGTCCTAACTCACGTAGAGGGGATGGAAAAACTATCAATGACATCTTGCTAACCTCACCAGACCTTTTGCGTTTTTTCTGCAGCGTCGGGCCTTCCACGGCACCATCTCGTCGAAAATACCAACAACACACGGAGGCAAGGGGGGTCGGGGAGTTGTTGGAGGGAGTAAGTTCGACCCAGGTTCTCTGAAATTCTCGGTAGCAGCTCGGTGTTCTCTCCCCATCGCGGCGTAGCTTGCGTCCGACGCTTCTTTTACAGTTCCCGGATTCGCGCCAAGGCGTTTGCAAAATAGGTCGGTCGCTATCGCTCCCATACCCTCCATTACGCCATCTTGCTGGTCACCCAGGTTCCCACCACCCTTTTTTTCTGTCTACCTTCCTACATTCGGATTGTTTTTTAATCATTTGGTATTTTATTTATGGTTTTCCCTTGGAGCTTGTCTCTGTCATCCC
Organism: Colletotrichum chrysophilum; assembly: GCF_026319265.1. Classification (NCBI taxonomy): domain Eukaryota; kingdom Fungi; phylum Ascomycota; class Sordariomycetes; order Glomerellales; family Glomerellaceae; genus Colletotrichum; species Colletotrichum chrysophilum. The sequence continues at coordinate 86,761 of NW_026517450.1, read as the reverse complement.
CCCCTCCCGGGGACAAGATGGTGTGGCACCCCCACCTTTTCCAAGGCATTTTCTAATTCCTCTTGCGCAGCGAAGCCCGGCTTCCCTTCCCCGGCCCCTCTCTCTGTCGGCCCCTCTTCGTAGCTCCCGGGACTGATTGCCCGGGTCGGAAGGCCACCCCGGCCACCCTTCTAGAACACTTCCACGACCGAAGGGTGATCGTCGCCCACGCCAACACCAACACCAACACGTGTTGGCGGGCTAACAACCTGGTCCGGTCTACAGCTGCAGCACTCATGACATTCGGAGAATGAAGCTGCTTGTTAGCGGGCTGGAGAAAAAAGTGCTCAAGGGACCGTGGCTAGCGTGCGCATACCAGCCGGATACGTTCACCGATACGGGGGGCCAGGAATCAATAGATCATCATGAAGGTTTCATCTTCTGCGTCCTCGGCATACCGTTAATCTCCAACACGTTGTAGTTGACATGGACCGTGGCAGGTTAGGGAAGACCGTAGCAGCCCCGGCATACTGCAATCTATCCTTCCAGACCGTCGGGTTCGACATTCACACGTCGGGTGGTTGGTCAACTTTGGTTAGACAGGTCGAGAGAATCCCACTGCACTGGTCGTCGGGGCGAAAGAACAAAAGAAGGCCGTCAGGATGGCACAATGTCTCACTCCAAGACGCACCAAGTCACACCACCCCCTTGCGCTGCAACCACCAACACGGCCTCCAGCTACAACATTTGACAAGATGTGCCTTTGAGTGGGAAAACACATACAACACCCTCATTCTGCCATCGTCAGCGCGCGGTCGCCGTACCGAGAGGTACACTGGCTCGAGGGGGGCGACCGGCAAAACGTCAAACGTGAGCAAGTTGCAGAACTCATCGGCGACGAGTGCTACAAGCAGTAAAAACTATTCGATACTTGTTTTTCACAGAAAAGCGCATGTGAAAGAAGCATAAGCCAAAAGGACCAAGGCCGGAAGAACGTTAACCAGCAGGGAACAGAGGTCTTCGGTCAACTCTCGTCGTTCGGTGAATGAGTTCCCGACCGAGCGCAAACCGGGAGGGACGTCGTCGTTCATCCAATCCTGGAGGGGTCAGTTGCACAATGGCCTGAATTGTGATTCGACTTTGCCTGCCCGGCTGGTGGCTGGGAATACGGAAAGGACAGAAAAGAGTTCATGACTAAAGATGCCGTTTCATTGCAGAGGGGGAACGCAAGCGCGAACTCTATATCCGCCTGGCTTTTCCTGTCTGCTTTCTGCGGTGCTTGTCTTTCCGCAACCTTCATTTCCGTCCTCCCATGTCAGGCTGAGGGGAGGTGTACGGGCGAATTCGTCCCAAGAAACGCGAACCACGTCATCAGCGTTTAATTTTCCCTTGAGGGAGGCGATCACGAAGGTGCGTGCGGCGAGCGGAAGGGGGGAGGTGGGATAAAACTCGGAGGAAACCTACTGCGGGATGGCAAGCAATGGGTGTGTCGTTGCGGCAAGACTGAGTCCGCATTGCATCCCGGACGAGTCAGTATCGTCTTTCGAGATCACAGGGCAGGCAAGTTGGCAAGCCGGGGAGGGCGTGTTGTAACCTTGCACACATCTGTTGGTTTACCATGAGACGAAATGCACCGCGTAGCTAGGTAAGGTTGATGAAGGGTGTCCATGTCGAGCGACGGCAACATCTACTCAAAGAACGAGCCGTCTCTCCGCGTGATCAACGTGTCAACCGTCCCTCCGTCGCTTCTTCCGTCTGCAACCCAGAGCCTGAAAACCGTGCGGCAGACACAACAGCCGCCCGTCGTCATCCGGTCATGATGGGGCCTCCTCCAGTCCCTCTCCGTTACCCCGGAATTCGCACCCCGGCACGTTTCCTGATCTTTCCCGACGCAGGTTGCCGTGCGGATCCGCTCCGGGGTGCAGCTGACTGCCGGGGGGAGAGATAGAAAACGTTCGCACTAGTAACCAAGTCGAGTCAGTGATGGCCTTGGCCACCCAAGACCGTTCCGCTCTCTCGTTCCGCCGTCCTTGGCGATAAAGGTCCCGTGTGCTCGGGATGACGAAAAGAACGACAAGGACATTGACGCCTGGTCAACGTTGACCGTCGGCCGCCCGCCGCGGAACATGGCATCGGAGGCGGTCTTTTGTGCGGAATGCGTGACCGTTTTGGTTTTCCGGGGCCCCAGACGGGCATTCTGTGTCTAGCGTTCCTGCGAGGGTAAGCGTGGATCGGACTTGTGTAAAGTCCATCTCGTGTTCTCAGATTCGACTCGAAGACTTGGCTCCCTCTAGCGAAGCCGAAGTGCTCGGCAGAGGAGAAGAGCTAGCTCTGCCATCCCGCCTTTCCCCGACAAACTTTCCTTGACGACGTTGGGATTTTTACCCCGGACTAGCGCGCCGCTTTTTACCCCAGACCCGCGGACTCCAGACCGAGACAGTTTGCGATGGTGGTTGCCGGCAAAGGGAGACGGCAATCCAGATGTCACAAAGAACACGGGGTCAAGCTAGAAGCGTGTCTAGCCTGGATTTTCAAGATGAAGCCCGTTTTCTGCCTTGGCCCTTCGGGTCTTGTGAGGCTCTCGAGTTCGGCAATCCAGGGTTCACTTTCTTGGAACTAACTGAATGTGTTCAATGACGTTAGTGTTGGCGAGAGCTGAGTTTTGGGCATGGTCACGCGAGTAGTGGACTTTCTCGCCACTGTACCTCGCCCATCTCCGAACAGCTCTACACCCGACGATGTCCAAGGATGCCAAGGGCAAAGTAAGTTCTTGTTCCGATGAAGCGTTTCCTGCTTTCGATATGAGATGGATGGTTCCTGAGATGGTGGAGCGGTCTGGGTACATGACATCGGCCGGTACTACCTTATCAGTTGGAACTAGGAACAAATGCGCTAGATTGCAGATTTGCGGTGATTTATTCCGATGTTATGGTGGGCTGTTACTTGCCGTTTTTGGGGTAACGTCCACTCCGGAGCAGGTCGGGCCCGGTGCGGAGCCGATAGCACCGTATTCATTGTTTTGGTGCCGGTACGGGGCCGGATCCGGGCTATAGAACCGCATCAACGACGTTCCCTTTATTTCTTCCGTATCTCAGTAGATCAAAGAGTTGCTGGTGGACTTGTCATGAAACGTCAGGCTCAAGGTTACTTTCCAACCTCATTTGCGGATATGAGTGACACGTTTGGAGCAGCCTCCAGATGTTTGCGAGTAGACCCGATGAGTAGATCGGCATGGCACGCAAATTAGAAAAGGTTTCTGATATGTTGCATAGTTTTCTTTCTACCTCGAAGATTATAGTGGGAAGGTGAAGTTCTCTGAAAGAGCGAGTTGATCAAATATGAGGTAATGGATTGGGTGTGCCTGTCACATTTTGGTCGGCGAAGGAAGCTTCTTAAGCACCCATTGTCTCAAAGCGAAGTTGAGAAAAGCATATGAAAGTATACCGCTCGAGATCCAACACCAATACCATGGAAAGCATATAAGATCATGTTAGTCTCGAAACTTAATACGCCCAGGTCATCAGCCGCTATTCGTCTTAATTGAGCATTACGTCTTGTCCTGTCTCTTAGTTCCAGTATTCCAACCAAGTCATGGTTTAAAGAGAAACTTGTATCGTAGATATTTCGCGGCGTCTGGCTTTGGCTCGGAGGGTTCAGTCGTTCAAAGTGCCCGCAATCCCTCCGTGACGTACGGTATAACGTGGAAGTCTTTTACATAAGGTATGGTTTTCATCGAAATTGCATCTCAGTCATCCAATAAGAGATTTTACAAGAGCGGTGCAGTATTTTGGTCTGTGATTTCAATCTGCTTTCTACTCCGTGTGTCCCCTTTGAAAGGGGAAGTCATTTGGATGTAACCACATCAAATATGTATTTGTTTTGATGTTGAGATCCCAAAATTTCTTATTTAAATGAGCTTGTCAACGTATTCGAATACCTCCAAGATCTCTCAAACGTACTTAAGCGTCTAAGTTGTAGCACAAAGCGTTGGTTCAGCTGGTTCAGCTGGATACCTTACCTCTTATACACAATCCTAGTTGATCGTCTATCGTCTGAGAAGTACGGCTTCTTATATGAAAAAAGCGAGGAAACACCGAAAGAATCGAAACGAAGAGGCTGGAAGTCGCGCAAATGAGGTCTTTCTGATGTAGTCTTATACATGTAGCTGCGATATCTAAAGACGCTCACGATGGGAGAGACGGCTTGTGTCCCACTGTACTAAGCTTGATTCTTAGGGATACATTGGCATATTTCAATTCTCGCCAACTGAAGTAATTCATAACAATCTCTCGAAACTCAATTGCATCTCCCATCAGACTCATTCTGTACAATCGTTGTTCAAGTCATCCAGGCCTTCGTGATATCTCCATGAGATACTGCATATCGAAGCCATGACACATCAGCCACATCTCGTGTGGCAATGCACAGATAGGCCATGTGATGATGCTTCATTAAGCACAGGCCCACGCCGAGTTTAATTGAAGCTGCCATGGCATTTCCGATTCCCCTTCCCGTTCCTCAGTCATGTACAAGCACTTTCTCCACGATCTCGATGGATTGCAATTTAAACAACTGGCACGCAAATCAGCGAATGCCCGCAACAGATTGGGCGCAGCGGCCCAGGTCCAGGTCAATCTCGGCAGCGCAGCTCAGGTGGTCTCTGCCACAACATTCAATGCCGGCCACACCGAAAGTCCCCATTAGGCAAAACCACAGGGCCAGGTGATGGTCTCAAAACAGAACAAGAACCTGGGCGACGCCGAAGAGCTTGGGCCTGGCACAGCCGCTACGTCACCGTCGCCGGACCGCCGATGCGCGCCTGCGTGTTCTGCACAGCGTCGAGCGAGATCGAAATCTCAGGGAGTCAGCTGCAGCAATCCTACTGGAACGGCAGTACATTCAACAATGGCTTTCGTCCTGCAGCTAAGTAGCCGAGCCTGCAAGAGCTGATCAGCGTTCAGCGCCGACGCGGACAGCATGGCATGTTTACTTTGTCTTCGCATCGAGATTTCCCAAGCTTTGCCGGCAACAAGAAAAACGTCACAACCTTCTTTCTCCCACGAACTGACCAAGCAAACGATGCCAATGCCATTGCCGATGCTCTGCAGCCCAGCTTTCCGCGAATATGCACCTCGGCACCTGACGCGATGCTAGGCAGGGGCAGCTGCTGCGTGCTGTGCCAGCTGCCAGAGTCCAGGCCGCCGATCCGTCGGGGGCCACCTCGTGACGGGTTGACGCCAGGCAAGGAGGCAGGGGGTTGACGAAATGCGCTGAGCAGAAGCCGCGGGACCTTCAACCCTGCAAAGGTTTCGGAGCCACGCGACATGTGCGCATCAGGCTTCCCGTTCAACTGCTAAACGTTGATCCGCACGTTTGCTATTTCCCGAGTTCGCGGCCCAGCGAAGGGTAGCATTCCTTAGAGGAACATCGCCGGGGAGCATTTGGGAACTAACAACCTCGTTAGTCGGGCGCATAACCACCCCAGCCGTTCATCAATGCCTCGCCCAGCCGGCCGGCGATGAAAGGGGGATGGCTATTCGTATCTTCCCAAGTCGTTCCGGCCTGTTGCCACGGGCTCGCAATCGTCGTCGGCTCCGCGTCATCTTGCACGACGGTGTAATATCCGACATTGGGCACATGAAACCTCCTCTCTTTCGTCCCATGTTCACCTAAAGGGACAGCAGCCTCGCCAAAACAAAGTTTACCAGGCCCCCGTCACTTGACCTGATTTTCCCTTGCGCCGACAAAAAGACCTAGACCATCCAGCATCGGAGCCAAGGATGAATCTGGGGGAGGCGGCAAGACGAGGCAGACGGGGAGAAGGATAGGCAAAGACGACGGCTCTCACCTCGGGACGAGCACACCGGGGGAAGACGGAAACCAGGGGATATCTCTCGGTAGGTGTGATCAGCAATAGAGGCGCGAAATGGTCTACGTCTTTGATTCTTCAAGTGTGTGGCGTGCATGCAGCGGACGACGCACGCTTTGATGGACTGCGGAACCCTTCTCTTGTCAAAGCAGAACGTCGCTTCATGTCCAAGTCAGGTCCTCTTGTCCGGATGACAATCCGAACACTGGTGCGATGGGCGCGGATTTGCATGCCCGTGGTCGAACCGTAGTCTACCTACCTAACGTCCATCTTTTCCAGACGTCGCGCTCCGCCAGAAACGTTTGGTTTTCGGTCTGATCTCTGATCTTGGGGCACCCGGGGAACAGCGGGACCTCTTCCATGTTGCTTGCTTGCTTGCCCCGTCTTCCCAATTTCGACACCGTAGCGTTTTTTCTGACCCTGCGCTGGGACTATCTGATTTATTCGGTTTTATTATTTTCTTTTCTTTCTTGACCCTGTCGTTCTCTTTGCGTCCGTTTGGTAATGGCCCAATTGACACCGCGCCGTTTTCCAACGTCACCCATTCTCTGCTGTTGTGGTTTTCCGCGTCAAGCAGTTCCCGGTAGTTTGGTCACAATCCAATGCAGCCGTTGCGGGTAACTGTCACACAGCTGGACTGTGAATGGGCGAAGCCACATTGCTTCTCCATACGTTCCTCTCCGTCGGTATGCTCTTTTCTTATTCTTGCAGTGCATGCCGCTGCGGCCGCCTCTTACCTTGAGGCGTTGAAGAAGATGATCAAGAGAATGTTGACATCATTCAATTGATTGCACCTCACGGAAACGGAACGTGAAAGCGTCGAGTCAAGCGACGGTCAGACCTCTCTGTTCCGTTTCCGCCAACGGATAAGATTAAAAAAATAATAAGCCATTAAAATATTCAGGTAGTGTACGTATTCTCCAACTCCCAAAAAATAATAATATTCTAGCAGGCCTTCTAGAATGCTGCGCACGACCTCTCTCATTACAACCAGGGGCAGGCCTGTCATAGAAACACAATCCCCCCCTTCCCCAGCAAAGAGACCAATCTTCCTGCCACGTTTTTTTGCCCTCCTCTCTCAATTCTCGACTCAAGCGGAGAATCTCCGCTTCAGGACAGGAGGCGCACCAGACAAGCCCAAACAGCCCTCCCCTCTCCTGGGCCCTGGCCTGACGGCCCCAACGTAGTGGTAGCGACGACCACCCGGCTGCGGAACCGCGTCCCGGAGCCAGGCCCATCCCAGGGCCAGCAGACCAGCACCATGACTCGCAGGCCGCTCTTCTTTCTTTCCTTTGGCTGGTCTTTTTTCACGATGCCACCATGGGTTGGTTCTTTTTGGGCTGTACCGCTTGAGGAAATCAAGACCGGTCTTCTGCGACCGCTAGCCAACACGTCTCGTCTCTGGAGGTTGCGGCTGCACCGGTGAAGGTGTTGCGCTTGGATAGACGGATGCGCGTGATGGGTGAGGTTGCGAGTCAACAGGTCGCGTCGACTATTGACTACATCAAACATACAAGCCAGACTGCATCCGTGGCTGGCTGCGGTTAAACCGTCGCCACACGCTCTCTGGACATTCAGACATCACATGTGAGGCGATTCACAACAGCCAGTATCAAAAAGATTGAAGGTCCAACACACCGAGAGAGGGGGGGAACGTGCACAGCGCACTGCTCTCCGGCCCAGAACATGACATGACTCTCTTCACCACTGCCTGCACCTTCTCTTTCTCTCTTACAGGGGCGTTTTGGGGGTGGAAGGGGGAGGGCATTCGAGCGGCCCGCTGTGGTCTTCCCAGGGTAAGTTCTTGGGACGATCGGAGGGGCTGCGGAGACACCACACCTGCTCAGTCGTCGTCCGCGGCTCGAGGACCAGAGGATGGAGTCCGCTACCACAAACCGTGGGCTATTGCGTAAGGTCTCACCGAGAGAGGTGGGCTCCACGGGATTACACGAGAAGTTCGTGATATGGGATGGGGGATAGGGAGAGCGCTCCCCCTTCACCCTTCCCATCTGTCCTTGGCCCTGCGATATTGTGGACATCGTGGAGCCGAAACCCAACGATGCCGGCATTTCTGGAGTTTGACAGGTCGGCAAACCGTTACTGCTAAACCGCATCCGTACCTGCATTTGCATCTCTTGCATGTGTCTCACGGCGTTATAACGGCAAAATTAGGCACCTCCCGAGACCTCCGCCCAAACGACCATTTTCTTTTCCCATTCGCACCCCTTCTCGAGTATGCGGAGCCGCTGTTGTTGTTTTTGGTCCCTTCTTCTCTTTCGGAGCAAGTCCGATGGCCACATATCGACCACATATCGTGCACCAATTTGTCACCGAAGCCAAGCACCCTCCACCGAGTCAGCGGAGTGTAGTGAGTTCCTTTGACATGAGTTGGAACAGACTTTCGCAGCTATTACGTCCGCATTGAAAGAGACTTTACGTCGCCGCGTGGCATTTTCTTGCCTTCACTCCCTCAAGCATTGTCCAACACCATACCAAGCCTTCTGCCCTTTTGCATGTTCAGTCCTATGCTCCCGGAGAAAGTGTCGGTTGCACCGCGGCTCCTTTGCGGGTATGGGCAAAAAGAAAAAAAAGTGCCTATGAACCTGACCATTTTTCCCATTCCTAATGCCCCCAGCTTCTTCTGGCCCCCCTTCCCAAGGAGGCGATTCCCAGGTAACGGATATGCCCCTGTCGGGAGGACCCCTCTCCCCTGGGCGGTTGCGGTTGCGGGTGTGGGCTTTGAGATTGCGGGTAAAGAGACCTGTGCAAAAAAAAAACACAGTGAAGGATTTCGGCCGATTCTTCAGCGAGGGTCGCTTTACCAGGGCCTGCCTCTCAGCTTTGGTCCTCCCTCTTGACAATTTCCAACGCCCGAACCAAGACAGGGGATGCCGTTCGTTGGGCGTCAAAAGGGCGGAGAGACCAGAGGGGGGGCGTGTGATTTCCCTTGATTCAATGATCCTTGGGGGCGCGGCACCAGCTTTCTTGCGCACTTGTCAGCCTCATGGGTTTGACGGGTCGGGGAGAGAGATGATTCTAGGTTGCGTAGTGCTCTTTTGGCATCTGATCACGATCTCTATCTCTGATGCCCGGCTGGCAATTTAGGCAAAATGGGTTTGCCAGAGTTTGAGGACTTTGTTGCCCAGGACCAGGACCTTGCATGCCCCTTCCCGAGTCACCGGGTTCCAGCCGGCCTGTCAGCAACCTTCGGGGAGAGAAAGGTCAGACACAGAGAGACACTGGAGGCTCTGCCAGTCCTTTTGGTGTGGGGTGGAAGCCGTGTTCCCTTCCCGAGGGGTATTTGTCGGGACAATTACCGGTCGCTTGGGATGTCCCATGGTTCGACGTCGTCCTGCGGTCCGAATTCAGCAGACGGGAATAGTGTCCCCTTTTTTAGGTCAATTGTAACCACGCGGCTCTGCTTGCTGCTGCTGCTGCCAAGCGGTTAAGGTTGCCGGATTGGGAAATAACTAGAGCTGTCGGAGTCGATACCGATAATACATGCAATTGCTATTGAAGTCACTTGAATATACACGCTCTGTAATACAGCAAAATTCACCACCTCAGGATGCACTACAAAGTGCCATGCATCCATCAATGAAATCTCGAATTCGTTCCCGCGTAGGAGGAAGAGCAGGACCAAGAAACCCCCATCCCCGCCTCCTAAAGCCCATCACGTGTGAGAAAGCGAGAGCCACCGGTCCAGACCACTTGCCCCTCGCCGCATGAAGCACCTCCTCATCGTCGAACGCGTTTCTGCATGCGCATGACGGAGGAAGGCAAAGGTGGAGTCATGTCCTTTCTTCCTCCTCTTGTCTTATCCGATCTGTCTGTGTCCTCTTTTCTTTCGTCCCAAGTTGAGGTACACGGCTAGGCCCTGGTTGTAGCTGGCGTACGTAAGACCGCGACACGGGCAACGGGAAGAATAGGAAAGGCAGAAACACGGCCACGACGAGTCAACCTGGCGCACGCCACTCCCGGATGTTCCTTGGTCGTCTCTGATTGGCCTGTTGGTTGTCGTTTTCTCTCGCTTGAAATGCGCCTTGGGACGAAAAGTCAGGAAAAGAGGCCGTACCTGAACTTGGGTGATGGTGGTGTGTGTCTCCATGATTGAAGGGAATACTGGGGATCAACTATGGCGGTGACCCTTCATGGGTTCCTTCCCCAGATCCCCGTTCCGCAAAGCTGCTGGGTTGATGGCCAAACCGGACGAAAAGCTGCTCACCTTATTTTTACTTTTTTCGCAATGGGAGGGGTGGAAAAGAAAGGGTCCTTGCGGCTGATTCATGATGTGGGAGAGGTGAGAGCTTGGGGCATTTCACATGCTTTGTCGACGACGATGATGTAGGTAGACAGTTCGTCTTCACCCCGCTCTCTTACAGTCGCGACGTCGAATCGCTGCTGTTCCATTGATGAATGGGGAAAAGGAGGGGGGTTTGGTTGGTTGGGTGAGAAGATATTCACATGTGAAGGACCCTGACACGGATGCATGCTGTTTTGACAATTTACGAACGTCAAGTCGGATTCTGCAGCTTCTCGTTGGTCGAGGTTTGAGGATATTCATTCAACCGACTGGTTGGTTGGTTTTCCGGGGCGAGGGTGGTTGCAGACTCGACTCATGAGCGCTCCGGAACAAGATACGTGCGGTGCGTTTGGTCCAGTCGCGAGGGCGCACAATGCAGGGCGCTGCTTCATACTTATCGCGAACCAGTTGGATCGCCCGAAGTGACTCGAGCGGGAGTGTAAATTTCCAAGGCTGGCGTCAGCGCCCATGCGGGGAGGACGATATCAGATTCCGGGGTAAAGTTGTTAAAAAGAAAGATGGAGGCAGAAACCCGGTGTAAGATTGACCTCCACATGTAATGAGTGCTCGGGGTGTAGAACTATTGATTGTTGAGTCACGTCGTTTGATACAAGATGGCACGGCATGGGCAAAGGCCAAGAGACGGGACGGGGAGATAGGCTGCCCATTGTTAGAGATGGATTTCGCCGTTAACGATCAATACACCGTTTCTCCTGTAATGTCAAGTAACAAGAGACCTGAGGAAAGAACCTTGAAAAGCACCGTCATTTTGTCGCGCAATATAATATCAGGAACCAGATAAGCAACAAAAAAGAACTTACGTTTCCTGCCATGAGGAAAGAGGGGGGCCTTAATTCATGTTCCTCTCGGCGCAAGGCAGAAGAAGCAGCGGAGCCGCACGGCACGGCGGGCAGACCGCTCCGTCTGATCATCCTGCCGACCCAAGAACCTACCGAGTGTGGTACCGGGACACGGGACAGGAAGTGTGGGTATGTGTGAGTGGTTGTTGCATTGGTCGCGAAGCCTACCGACGGAGCAGCCTGCCGAGCCAATCCCCGCACACCGGAACGCAGACCCCGAGTTTTGGTGTTGCACCGGCGTGGGAATGCGGCGGCGTCGGGGGACAAGGTCTGAGCGGTGCGCAGGAAGCATATTCGACTCGCAAAGCAGCAGGGTGCAATCCATCGTTCAACATGGGGCATGTCCAAACTTCACGTCAGCGTCCGGATTACCCGCGTGGCGCCCCCATGGTTCTCCTCAAAGAGGTCTGCGAGATTTGACGGCGCTGGTCGCAATATGGCCTTGCGGGCGGGATTCACGCCCTAGGGGAATACTTCCGATGCAAGTAGATAGTGCTGATGGCTTGATGGAATGTCTCATTTACTGCATTCGCCTTTGACATGGAAGGTGGCGGCACAAGCCCGACCCTGAATGTAACAACGTCGTGGATGCCGATGGCCGACGACTAGCATATGCCAAATCATCCCGGACAGCCGGGGAAGCTAAGGAATCTCGCTGGAGAGGAGCTATCTCGAGCTAGCTGAAGCTCTATTGTCCGCGGGTGAGCAGCTAACTGCGCTGACAGGCTGAGAAACCCCGACAGCAACAGCACTTGAAAATCAACCGTCGGCTTCAGGGAGAGACATTCCTACGCTTGGGTTAAACTGCGGTTTCGTCTTTGACCCAAAGCAAAGATGGGACGGGAAATCTGGCACTAAAAGGCAGCCAGTTCATCTAACGTGTTGACAAGAGGGAATACGCCCCTGACAACTGATGCAAGGTACAGACATGGACAAATTGCTTCGACGACAAGTGTCACTTCCGAAAACTGATGGAAATCTTTGGTCATATCCGCCCCTTGCACACCGGTATCCTATCCAGTGGACTACACCCGAGCCAACATGTACGCGTTCCTTGCCCTTCACATGCAGTCAACACTTCCAAGCGTTCCAGGCCCTTGACCGGCGGTGCAATATTCACTCCAGTCACTCTGTCCAAACCACGCGATTTCCCCGCACCCTTCTACCCCTGACTGCAGCGCGTCGCTCAGGGTCTCTCTCGACATATCCCCAACAGGCAAGAAAGCCATCTGCCCCAAGATGCAAGATGCAGAAGCACGGACCTGACATCCAGAAGAAGCTTGGTTCTCTCCCCCCCTCCCCCACAAAACCCAGCCGGCTGGATCTTCCGGGGAACGCAAGCATCTATCCGGGGCCCCGGCGACCGCGCCGCCGCAAGAACTATCTCACTGTCTGCTTACACCCTCCCGCTTGTGATTCGTGGGATTTCGTGCCTAATGCTCGCTGTTTCCTCTAGCTTCTCTACAGGTTTTCCCTGCACCGCTCTTGTCGCTGGAGTAATGTTCCCCATGTGGCAGGATGGACTTTTTGCGGTTGAAAACTTTAAAAGATCAGAAAGACGGGGTTTTTAATATAATGTCGGCGTAAACGGTGGCGTTACAAGGGGAAAGCCAGGGAACTGTGGGAAATATTCGTCTAAAATATTCGGTTGATTTATTTGAAAATATTACATTTGTTATTTAGAAGGGAAAAAAAGAATATCTGAATATTCTTTGATTATTTTATTCTTTCTCAACGTATCCATCCTTACAGGCTCCGTCAGAAATCAAACTCCCTGCTGATCTGAGGTGATGACGGTGGCAAGGAAAGCGCTTAAACTACTTCTGACCAATGACACCCTCAACATGCACCTCCAGCCCCTCGAATTTACCCCAATCACTGCTCGACTGCCAACTCTTTGCGTGAGCAGATGACCATCATTTTGACCCAATCACTAGATGCACATGGCTCATCACATTTTGTGCCTGAACGCGTTGCACAAAATCTGGCCTTGCACAACGAATCTCGTCCGACTGTCTGCCGCCACGGGCCCGGCGCTTGTTCCGTGGGGGAGGGATGGGGATCGGCGGCAGTCATCACCGTTACGTTTTTGTCATGAAGGTGTATACTAGCCGCTCGGAAGCCCAATCTTCGCGGCAACGAGATGTTTCTGCACGGGATGATAACACGATAGTGAGAAGTGAAGAGTGTGTATTCGGAGGTGGTGGTATCTAAAGAAACACCAAAGGGGAGCTAATGATACCAATGTACCTTTCACACGCAAACCCATCCATCATCTCAGACACACACACACACACACCCAAGAATAAACCACATCTTCAGTCCTTCTTCGACGACTCCCCGCCGCCAACCCTCTTGTGCTTCCTCGGATCCTTGCGGCTCATGAGCGTCCGGTCCCGCGTCCCCTTGCCGCCCTCCCAGAACCCGCGGCCCTTGCGCCCAATCACGCTCCGCCCGCAGAACCCGCACGCGTCCGGCGAGTACCGCTGCTCGCGGCTGCACCACCCGCACACCATCCGGCTCGCCCACTCGTTGACGTGGCCCTCGGCATCATCATGACACCGATCGCACGGGTGCACGCGGTTGCAGCACGAGAAGCGGAACCACCGGTAGCTCTTGCGGTAGTGCGCGCACGCCCCGCGCTCCGGGAGCGGCGTGCCGGCGTGCAGGCCAAGCTTCTCCGCCTTCTTGACGGCGCCGGCGGAGGGCGCGGCGAGCGTGCTGGCGCTGATGGCGAGGAACTTGACGGTCGGGATCTTGAAGGTGAACTTGCCGTGGCAGGTGCGGCAGACGTTGGTGGTCGCGTCGCCGCGGACGGAGACCAGCCCCTGACTCTGCGTGGAGCACTTTGCGCAGACGGGGACGAAGGTCGAGGGCAGCATGTCGACGACGGCGCAGCCCGTGAGGTCGACGAAGCCGGCGCGGGTGGAGTTGGCGTGGACGAGCTGCTGGCGGAACTGGGCGGCGAAGCCGGCGGCGCACTTGCGGCAGCTCGCCGTCTGCGGGGCCTCGTGGCGGAGGCCGGTGATCTCGTTGGCGGTCTTGCAGCGGGTGCACTTGACGCTGAGGTTGAGGATGGAGACCTGGAAGAGCTCGATGCTGTGGAGCTCGATGTCGGGGAAGGAGATGGAGGTGCCGCGTTCCGGGGTGAGGCCGGATGAGAGCGTGGGCGCTTCGGCGTCGAGGTTGGCGCCGCCGTCGTTGGAGGAGTCGTCCGATTCGTAGCTGTCGGAGGTGTCGTCGTCGGCGTCGGCGTCGGCTCCGTGGCGGGCTTGGCGGCCCCACTCCGGCGGCCGGGGAATGACCTTGACGTGGCTCCGGTCCTCATCCGCGCCGGCTTCCGGGGCCTTTGCCTTGGCATCCTTTTGAGGGGCCACGGCAGGCTCAGTCTTGGCGGGTTTCGGCGGTGCTAGTGCCTGTTTCGCGAGGGCGTGCATGTTCTGCGCGAGGTAATTCAGATGGCTCGTGAGCGTCATCTGCTTCTGCTCGGCCGCCTTGCGCACGAAGAGCTCCTCAAGGGGCTCGGCGTCGTGCGACTCGCACTCGTTGATCTGGATACGCAGGGGCTGAAGGGGGTAGAGCAGAGGCACGATAAGGTGCACCGTCTTGACGCTCTGCAGGCCCGAGGGAAGCTCCCCGCGGCGGCGAGGCTCCAGAGGCAGGGTGTACACGATACCGTCCGGTGAGCGGCGGTACAGCGACAGGCGACCCATGCGCGTCTCGAGCTGCCGCGTCTCCTGCGCGCGGCGGGCTTTGGCGGCTGCCATCTCTTCGTGGGTGAAGTACTCTTCGGGCTCATAGCGTCTGACGGGTGCCGGTTTGGGGGAGGGCGCTTTTGCTGCCGGTGCTGGTGAAGATGCGCCGGCGGCGCCTGCTGCTTCGAGATGGCGCGTGTCCTTGGTGTCTTTGAACGAAACCAGCTTGACGGTGTCGGCCTTCTGCTCGGACAAGAAGACCTCGAGATTCTTGTCCAGGGCGTAGGTGAGCGCGAGGAGGGAGGCGCCCTGGCGCTCGCGGACGAGGCGGTCCCATCCGCGCTCGACGTTGACGCCGAAGCCCCGTGGGATGTCGCTGTTCCGCACGTGCAGCACGGGGGCGGCCTCGGGGTAGTCCTCGGGCACGCGCAGGTCGCAGTCGAGGTGCTCCAGCTCAAAGGGGAAATCCGGGTCCGAGGGCTTCAGCTTGAAGACCAGGGAGGTGGCGGCGCCGCCGTCGACGGTGGACTCGCGGGGCGAGAAGCGCTTGCGCAGCTGGCCGAGCTGGTAGCCGCGGGGGTCCTTGGCTTGGGCGGCCGGGACGGGTTTCGGGACGACGCGGTCGTTGCGGGGCCGGGGGACGGCTTGTTGGTGGGTGGCGCCGCCCTGCTGGTTGATTGATATCATGATGGGCGGGCGGGCTGAGATGTTGGAGGGAGAAAAGAAAAATGCTCAACGAAGATAATGAGGTGATGAGCTGAACTGACGAAATGCAAAGAACGGACTGCGGGGCTGGAGCAGTGCTTGTCGCCGGGCGAGCAGGTGATCTGACTGGATGCTGTCGGACAGGAAGCCTTCTGGACCTAGGATGAGGGTGGTGGATGGGCCGTTATATTTGATGGTGGTGGTCGGGTGGATGTTGTGGCGACTGTTGGCCCGGGCCGGATGTCGTGGAATCTCCGAGATGCAGCTCCGCAATGTGAACGGCGCTTGCGATACACGATGAGTCGACGTGAGTCAATGTGGGGCCAGTGGTTCGTCTCGTTTAACAGATGCTTGCAGGTTTGCGGTGGCGGCCTGTTAGTGGGCTGGCTCGTCTGATCGGTCTGAGAGCTAGCGCCGTCATCCCCGGTTGACTCATCATCCCGTTCGGGCAAGCAGCTTGAGATGGGAAGATGATGTTTCACGAAGCTTCACTTGGTTTAATAATTCAGTAGGTGTGATTCTAATTTCTCATGGCGTGTTCTGCAGCTTCGCAGGGTTGCGTATTCGATGTATCTATCGTCAGCCAAGCCCGCGTGCATTCCATGTTGCGTAGTGAGGACATATAGGCAGACCAACACTCATCGACCCAGTTGTCCGTTTCACGATGCTTGCAACTAGAGCTTCACTAATCATTCATGAAGAGCGCGTAGTGTCACAAAGGGCAAGTTTCCTCGGCTTGCTCCTGATCATAGGCCGCCGTCGTCGATACCAACTCAACCATACGCAGTGTCCAAAGTCAAAGTCAAGGCGTACCGTGTGGTTGTGAATACACGCTCAAGTTCTAGGCTTACAGGCTCATTTTCTTTTTCATCATGACGAGTGAAGCAAGCCCAAAATAAACGGTAGTCATTTTGGCAGCAGTGAGAGAAGTACCGGACGCCACCGCTAATCCAGGGGTCTTGGACGCCGAAGCCACCGCGAGTGAAGCATGCGCCACTGGAGCGGCATCATGCGGGTGAGACGATGCGATATCAGCCGAAAGAATAGGTGACAGAAATAATGAAAAATAAATTAAATTAAATATTCCAATTAATTCACGTCTAACTATAATTGTTTTTACTCATTATTTTCATCTGGTCTGCTTCTCGTTGATGCCGTACCATGCAAAGGCAGGGCTACCGAAGCCTCAACACATCCAACGGCCAGGAACCAGTCGCCGCGTCCAGGTGACGTAAACGTGACCATTGATATTATTTCCTCGACGAAGGACATCTCGATTATGCCCAACGTAAGCCATCGCCGTGGGCAGAATATCCTCCTGAGGCGTGGAAGTCCAACAACCTGAGTGAGCCATCAATCCGCATGACTGGGAGATGTATGAGCTGGCGTGTCTCTCAACAACGTGATGCCCAGCGCAGCAATGTTCCAGGTGAGGTGTGATGGAAATCCGGGGAAAGCAAAGTCGCCGAATGAAGGAAGGGTTGCTCAGTCGCTGCCCAACAACACCAAAAAAAAAATGTGCATAGTTGTTGGCGAAGGTAGTTAGTCACCTTCTGCACCACGAGTTATTGTACAGCGTACATGCAGCATATGCGAACGTGACAAGCTTGAAGCCGCCGATCTTTCCTCTCAGGAAGGGCACACCGACACTCCGGCCGCAGCACCGACGACCCTCCTCTGTCTGGTGCTCTCGCCTCACCTGGGGCCCCGTATCTCTCGTTCCGCGTAGCAGGCGCCGAGTGACCGGCGACAAGATGGGGGGACTGGCCGTTGGGCGCTCCCGGGAGTTTCGAGGCGGCGGGGGAGAGAGGGGTCATCTGGAGCATTCTCACCACCGCATCACCGGTCAACGCCAGCGGCAGGTTGTGCATTCATCTCGAACGGGTCGACCAAGACATGGAGAAATGTTGCACGTTTTGACCAAGTGCATGGAGCACGACAGGAGGCCACAGGGCCTGGACGGACGACGTGTGTTCGCGACGGTGGGGGGTAGGTAGTACATGAGGGCGCGCGGGCGGGCGTCTTTGAGAGGGAAAACGGCAACGATACTTGTACTCAAAAGGACCGGGCTGGCCGGCGAGAGAGAAGGATATGGGCTTTTTGCGTAGATGGTGTGAAACAAAATGCGATCTGGCGTGGGCGCGCATTTCGTATCGAGGCGATGGGGGAATACCAGTGGCCCGGGGGAGTGCGACGGAAGCAAGCCCGCTGCATGTAAGTGTGAATGAGGGCAGGGCGCGCCAGGGCCGAAGATAGGGATTGGAGACGGGTGAGTGGATGAGAATGGGCGGCCCGTGACGGTGACAGGCTGTCAATCAACTGCAGACAGAGAATGCGCGTCTAAGTGTATGCGTAGCGTGCCTGGAACTTCTTGAAGCAGAGACTCGGTCAGTCGTCTGTGTGCATGGCGCTCACCATAGGGTTTGGAAGCTTGACTGGCAGCAGACCGGCGCAGCGGGAAGGCGACGGAGAGGATTCGCCGGGAGATGCAGCGGGAAGCTGGAGGTGTGTAGTGCCCTGCCCGACCGTCGACGGCAGCCCACCATCATTGTCTTGTCTGTTTGCGAGTGAGAGGTGATGCATCACTGGGATGGGCTAGGCAGTTGTCGTGGCAGATGTGGTGGTCGCTTCTTGTTTTGGGCATCTCGATGTGTTGAAAAGAGGCGATACGACACAGGTTGGCTGGCGTTCGCTTCCCTTCATCAGCCGATGTTCGTCGAGAACCGAGGCTTCCTCTTCGGATGGATGCCATCAAGAAAGGTTTATTTTCAGTTTTTCTTCCGTTCGATGACGATGATGCCGGGCGGCCTCGAGAACGGTCGCTCGTGAGGGCTTGGATTGCAACACTGGGTGTAGGGAGAGTTGCCAACTCATCAGCGAAGGGACCTGGTGACCATGGTGTTTATGCAAGTCCAAGTCAGCCTTCCCGAGCGGTGAGGGACGGGAGTTGAGTTGGGGGGGCCCCCCAAAGTGAGAAGAGGCGGGCGCCCGCGGGGACTACGTTAGGTACCGGACGGTGGCGGACCGTTGGCGCTACCGCTGAACCGCCACCCAAGGCAAGGCGTGGAGGATTGGAACACTGAGGTGAAGCCCCCCAGCCTGTCCATTCCCGTAACCGACGTCTGGGGAAAACGGTGGGGCCGTCCCAGGTCGGAGGTGATGGTGTTGATGGGTGTGGATGGTGGTGAAGGTGACATGCTTGTCAGATAGATACCTCCTCAGCTCTGGAACAATAATAATATTATTATTTTATTCAATTCTTATTTTCCAGATATCAGATTCTTTATTTTTATTTCTTTGGGCTTTTCCTGCCCACCTCCCTCATCAACAACACCACCATCATGCCCATGCCCATGCCCATGCCCATGCCTGCTCCGATTTGGGTCAATCAGGTCCGATGCAGACATCTCACAGTCCCAAGATGTTGGGACACGATGCGCCGTGCACCTGGCGCTTGCAGCAGCCCATCTCTGGCATCCCCCATCCTCGGCCCTTGATTGCCCTCCTCCGTCCCAAGTGGCGGCGCAAACCAAACGTTTGGTGTATTGCGCGCGTGGGGGAGGGGAGAGAGGCGAGAACATCTTTCCCCCAGGCGCGATAGGCATCTGTCTCTTTCGGCCGAGGACACAACATCTACCTACTATAAACAAACATGGTTGTCAAACCTAACGTCCCTTCTTAATTCAGACCGTTTAGTTCGGTTTCAATCACTGTTTGGGCGCCTTTGCCAAACTCTCACACTCTGGTGACGGTTCGCACAGCACCTGATCTAGTCTGACGGGAACGCGCGACGTTGGCCATACACTGCCGAAGAAAGTAAGAATAAACGGAGGGTGATTATTCCCCAATTACAATCGCGCTTTCGGCATCTCTCATCTTCATTGGAATTCGTAAAAACATGGAAAATGCGAAAGGGAGCAAAAGATGTGGGCGCAAGACCTGACAGGCGGCGCAATGCCCACACGCTTGCCATGCACGACAGTCCATGTGCTTCCCGAAAGCTTGCCGTGACTGGTCCTGCGCGTTTCTTTTGGCTCTAGACGAAGCTGCAACTGCAACTCGAGGCCCTGTCGGACGTTGACAGACCAGGTGTGACTCAGTTATTTCCCCAAACTCAAAAATACCGTTGTTGTAGATCAATTCGCCTCGGTATTTGTGAATGGATGGGTGACTGCAGCTGATGATGGACGACGAGAGTGATGATGGTGATGACTAGGCTGTGCTTGCGTCGTGTTATTGTTCGTTCAATCGCAGCTCTCGTCGCTTTTGCAACTTTGAACTTCATTGGGGAGGGAGCCGGAAGCACCGCCTCAGGGATTGATACAAGCAAGCACCAGCCCCTGCTGGAGCGCATGGGAGTGGCTGACCGTGATATCCGAGGGAGTCCAGTAACCTTTCGTAAACCAGCGAGGCAAGTTGTTCCTGGTGGCTCAGCTGCGATCAATTGGGCGACGGAGAGCGAGCATCGTCGTCCGGATCGTGGGAATGCGCGGCCTTCGGGCGCCCTCAATGGGCGTCTAGCATGGACGTCCGCTGTAGACCGCGGCTACAGGCGGTAGCTTTGGGCAAGGCAGAGCTGGAAACAGAAAGTCTCGGTTAGTCATCTACCCGCCAACTCCGGCATGTGTCATCTCATTCTCATCCCCGCGATCGAGGTGACTAATTCAACACAGCCCGTCCGGGGAAAGAGGGGAGAGATGGCGTGTATTCGGGGTATTCTTTGTTTGTTCTCTAGGTTTCAGTTTATTCGGAATATTTTCTGATAATGAAAAAGAATATTATTTGAAAACACCGGATTAAAATCAAAGTGTTATTTTCAGCCGGCACTAACGCGATCCTCCATCTGTGCGGCTTTTACACTTTGCATCCTCCCTCCACAGCAAATGGACCTCAGGCGCGCACTAAGAAGGCTGTCCAACCCCCGGAACCACATGGCCCAACATCCCCGGAGCTAGCCAAAAACACGCCAACCAAAGACCACTCCCCCCCTGCCCAAGGTATTCCACGCTCACCTGACTAGAAACTGACATCACCGCAGCGGCCTTGGGCGTTCTTCTTTGGCCGTCGGCAGTGCCCATCAACAACTGCGCGGCCGAGGCACCAGGTGTCAACACGTCTTTCCCAGTCTTCTGCCTCCCCTCCCCTCCGCGCCTAGCTTTAGCCTACCTCACCTGAGACTCCCTCGCTGCGGTGTTTGCGCTGTCTTTGGGGGAGATAGGCGGAGCGCGGCTCGTGGCGTTGAGACAGTTCACCATGGCCGCTTATCTGGGCAAACAGGTGAAGGGGTCCTCTCTATAGAGCATGTGCTCTCTGACGTAGCCGGTTGTGAATGCCTTCATCGACACCGATGCGGCGCCATCGTGTCTCGATAACGGAATCGAGATACGGAAGGGAGGGCAGAGATTTGGACATGTTGCCGTTTGGCCACGGGTCTGACGGGTTGCTGCGCGTTGATGTCACTTCCTTCCTGTGCCTCCGTTCTGCGGTCCGGGCCACGGGGTTGCGAATAGCTCCGTGACTTGGCCTCGGCGCCCGTTTTCGAGAAGCAACCCATGTGTTTACCGGGATGCCGGAGAATGCAGTCTGATGGTGTCTTCCAGATGTCAGTTTAAATGTTCTTTTTGTCTTCTTCGTTGTATCCCTCCCTGGTCCACCCCGGTGCGAGTGTAAGTTGGCTGGCGTGGGGGAGACACACCTACAACGGCCAGCCAACTTTTATCTCTCCGAAGCGTCGACGAAGGCATCACGAGCCACGTCCCCTAAAGCTTTAGAGAAGGAAGTGGAGTTCATGTGCTCCAGACTATGCTTTCAAGTGTTCTACCTGTTCCCCAGTGGGACGAACCCAGTCTCAGGCGTAGCTGCCGCTGATAAGGGTCCAAGACCCGCGCATGTGATCTTTCTCAGAATTGAGGTGACGCTTGTTGTCTTTGCCAACGAAGGGGACTTCTTGGCCAACATAACTGACCACGTCATTGTGTATTCGAGATAGTACTTGCCGGATACTGAAGAAGTTATCGTCAGCATCATCAACAACCAACGTGTTTTGCTCAGGTGATTGCCGTCATCTGGCACGGAATTTGAAAAAGGAAAGAAAGATGATATTGTAAATGGTTGGAAGAAGTCCGCGGTAGCTGAGAAGATTGTGGAAGAAGGAGTGCTGGTGGTAATTCCTCAAAGGGAAACAGCGTTGGTATGGTCCTTCCTTGGAAGGCACTCCTCAAAAATGCTCTTGCCTGATGGAAGGAGCCCCAAACAAGTTCTTTCCATTTCCACATACTCTGTGCCAAGTAGAAAGATTTTCGCCTCGCCCATCTGAAAAATTCTTTGCAAGCACTTTCTCTCGTTCATCAGCTCCTAGATGATTGCGTTGACTTCGACGTTGATGCACTTGGCAAGACTCGATTCTCACAATGGCTAGTCGAAGGGGCGGGTCAGTACTCTTCCTACCTACCTATGTCTGGTGGGTTGATTCTCACATTATTCTAGCCGAAAGAGTGGTGGCCACCTCAACTTGAATGTCACCAAGCAATGCTTCACCCCTATCAACGGCCCCAAACGACCGTTGACGCCCACATCCGCTGCCACAAACGCGATTCCGGCCAAACGTGTCGCTGTGAACTCTGCCGCGACAGCGCCGGAGCTCGATGGAGACAAATATCATGCCTCCGCCGTGCTTGCCTCCTCCTCTACGGTGGACGATATTCCCGCTGAGGCTGCACACACGTACCATCCGTCAGACTTGTTTCAAACCCAAACTCCGCTGTCGCCATACGAGATACCCGAGACACCATCTGCATCCTTGGTTCCGAATGTCCAGCCCACGGAGCTGCCCTCGGAGCTGCCCTCGGATGACTCTTGGATGGACGAGTTCGTCGACCTGGATGGCGGCGTCCAAGGGCTCGACGATACTGTCAAGGCGCTCGACGGTCATCACGATAGCGAGTCTCAGGAGCTGTCGAGTCAACACATAGAGCAAGCATCCAGTGAATTGGTACCCGCTCCTTCAGAAGACGCTCCTGCAGAAGACGCTCCTGCAGAAGACGTTCCTCCCCTTGAGGATGACTACGGTCTGGACGATTCTGACGATGAGGCCATGATTCAGCTGGTGGAAGCTTCAGGCGACACCCCTTCAAGACTTCCACCGTCGAGTGTCACGCAAAGAACGGACAGTGATTCAAGATCGGCCAGAAGCTACGATTCGCGGTTGCAGCATTCCACGCCAGCGGAAAGTCAACATGCACATCTCAAGAACACGTACGAGCAGCCTGATCTTCTAGACGAGGATGTCGACTGGGATCTTGTGACAGCATGTGCAACGAAGGCCACAACGACCCCTGCCGAAGCAAAGCACACCGGTGTTGTCAGTCCAAATCCCAGCGCGTCATCGAGCATGACTCCCATCACCAGGCCTCCTTTCCCCAAAAAGACGAGAGACCGATCCGTTGTCGTTGGTCTCTCAACCACGATTACCTTGCGGACGTGCTTCAGGATCGGGGAGTTGCTGAACGCCCACACCAAATGCGCACGAGACAAGCAGGACGTTGTTATGGAACTGTTTGCGAGGATCAGAAATTCGAGCCGTGAGAGTACTTCCAAAACCCAGCATTTCGAGTTAAAAGATCTCTTCACCGATCGTAAGCCGTTTCTCTATGGGGCGTTCAAGGAATGGAAAAGCGGTGGGCTCGTCGATAGCCAGACTCAAGCGCTTGTGGGACGAGACTGGAAGGACAAGCTCTGTCGATGCATATGCAAGCTGGTAGAGGACAAGAAGTCGCCGATTGGGCGTTCGGCGCAGATTCTGTCCATCTCAGAGACTACCTGGGATGACGTCCATTTTGCTTTGCGCATTGTCACCAGAGATCCAGGATCCGACGATGGTACACAAGATGAGTCTGTGTGTTTCGAAGCTTGATTGGCGCATTTGTCAATATGAAGGGACACAATTTTGAAGGGAAAACTTGCTGTATTTGGACGGGATTGCTTGATGTCAGGTCTTTCAGATCAAAGAACGGATAGATGGTGCTAGCTAAGTTGAGAAGCCCGTGTTCTGTGTTCATGTTCAGAAGGGTGAGTATGATCAGGAGTACTCATGTCCCTAACTTTCGAACCACATGCCATCCCCATCGCCGCCGCTCCCGCCCTTCAAGAACTCCATCCACGCATCGTCGCCCATAACCACATCCGCCGCCTCCATGGGCGGCACATTGGGCCACATCATCGAGAACACGCTGTTGATCTGCGTCTGCGGACTTTCGTCAATGGGCTCAGAGGCAACCTCAAGAGCGTCGTAGTTCGGCGTCGAACGTGCTTCTTGGGCAGCGGTGGACGGCGGAGCAGCGGGCGGTGCGTGGCTGGCGATGACGCTGCTGTCGAGGAAGCGGCCGCAGAGGTCGACTATGACTTGGTAGCAGCGCGAGGAGCTCGAGTTCACGGGCGCGAGGGCAGCGATGCAGCGCGTGGTCGTGGTGACTTGGTGCCGCCAGTCGGCGGCGTTGGGGGAGGTTGGGTCGTTGCGGAGGCAGATGCAGGGGATCAGAGCGGCTTGAAAGAGGAAGTACCTACACGGGGGATTAGGATCAGACAGAGAAGGGAGCTTGTGGTGTGGGGTGGACGTACAGGGCGTACCACGCGCCCAGGCGGTTGTGCTCGTTGCGGTCCCAGAAGTCGCTAATGCTGGTGATCGTGGCCTTTGCGTCGGCGAGGCACTTTTCGTAGGCGCTGGTGTTGGAGGGGGAGTCGTCTGCGCGCCTGTCGCGGGCTTGGAGGGCGCGGCGGATGACGAAGGGGCGGTACATTATGATGCGCAGGTTGCGGTATCGCCAGTTCATCACGGCGTGGGCGAGGGCGTACTTGGGCGGCGGGGGAGGGTTCGTTGCTGCTTCGGAGAAGTAGGGGGGGATGCTGGACAGCCAGGGCTCGAGGAGGTCCTGGTCCAGACGGAGCATTTCGTCTGCGGAGGGGAGGGGTTTGGAGATGACGCGGGTGTAGATTGGGGTCGTGGCGATGTGGAAAGATGCTTGGGTCCGGACTGCTGTGTATGGCGTGATACCCTCCGTCTCGGGCGGGTAGGACTTGGAGATTGCGGTTAGGGACTGTGGTCGTTGTTAGCGGATGCTCTTAAGATCGTTTAGCGGGCGTGGTTCTACCTTGTCATCAACATTGAGGGGGAGGGAGACATCGACACCCTCAGATGGAAAGACAGAGGGCCGGCTGAAGGTTATCGTTGCGCCGACGTCAAAGACACATAGGGACCACCACACGCGTCGGCGGATCTCCATGTTCAGGGGCGAGATGTTCCAGCCTTGGAACTCTTTATGTAGCCCAAGGCCCATGGCCATGCGCACGGCGAGGCCGAGGTAGTTGTACCCCGAGTTCGGCTTGTCTCTCTTCTGCTGGTAGTTGGAGATGAGGGTGAGCGCCTGGACGAGCGTCAGGTTGCCCACCTCGAGGAAATTGAAGGACAGGATCGAGCGGGCCTGCGCGAAGAGGGACATGTCGAGGTTGTCGAGGGTGGTGGCCGTCGTGTAGACGCCGATGGCGGCGACGGTGTACGCCAGGACGAGCCAGCAGTCGCCGCTGGGGCGGGGGATGACGCCGGCGTACTGCGCGCGGAAGGTCGCCTCGTGGATGATGGGGTAGCTGACGTGGTAGAGCCGGAAGTAGGCGTCTATCATGGCGTCGGTGATGTGTCTGTTGGGATCTGGCTGTGGAGTGAGGGCGTATTGCATGTGGCTGACGGGGCCTGCGCGCGAGGATGAGGACTGGGTTCTGCGGCGCGGGGTCGAGGGTTCCAGGAGGCGGAGGAGGGCGGCGCCGGAGGCGACACCGAGGTAGCCGGACTCCTTCTCGCTGACGGCGAGGGTTGCCATGCCGTCTGCGATGGTGGCCTCGCCATTGGAGTCTGTCTCTTGGATCGCTTCCGGGGAGGCGGAGTAGTTTGTTAGGGTCTCCTGCTCGTCCCACTTGAAGTCATCTGTGGGGTGCGCTTCGAGGAGGTTGAGGTCTCGGTGGGCGATGTCGTTTGCTGGGTGATGATGATGATTCTGTCGCTGAGGACGGGCTATGTTGGAGGTTGTGTGCAACCCCGGCGCGGATGATGAAGTTGCATGTCGCGAGACAGAAGCCCGGGCTGGTTGGAGTTGATGGGCCGGCTCAGGATCGCTAAGCGGAAGCGCGCCAAGATCTGCCTCAATAGGCAGAGGTTGTGATGACGGGACATTGGCGCCGGCTTCGTCCGGCGAATCCAACTTCGAGAAGTCAAAAGGCTCATCGACACGCGGAGCCGGTGGCTCGGGTCTCCCGGGCGTGGCTAGGGAGGAGCCCGGCCTGGTGTTGGTCGGAAGCAGAGTCCGCATATGTGTGATGAGTGCCTCGGCCCGCTCCAACCTCTCCTCAACCTCGGTGAGGTGCCTGCATAAAAAGTGTAAGTCAAGTTTCTTGAGACAAGCACAACTGGCCACACCACCAACATCCCCTCCCCCTGCAAGCTACTCATACTTTCTGGTCAATGGCGTCCGAGCATGCTTCTCATAGAGACAGTGACGCCGGTACTTTACGCAGCTGTTCCCAATGTTAGTATGGGCTGATACCTTTAGAGGCTCGTCACTGACAGGTTGCATGTCGGTATGGCCCGGTTGCACTTGGCCTTGCGCCGCCTGCACTCCTTGCATGCCTGATCGGCAGATGCAAAGGCCATGCTGACGGAGGCCGGGTCCGGAGGGAGTGAGCCGGCCGGGTCGTCGCCGATGGGGCCCGATAATGACATTATGTTTGATTCAAGGGCCGAGACAGGTTTAGCCCAAGACAGCTCGACAGCCTCCCGCATTCAGGGGTGGTAGTTTGGGGATCGCGATCCAGGCTGATGTTTGGCACTTGGCGGTCCCGGAGTGACGTTGGCCGGCTTTCGGAGGCAGGGCGGTTGTCGTCCGTTCTCTGGCCGTCATAACATTCGAGCATGCAGCAAGGAGACACGGGAATGAGGAGGAGTGGACGTTTGTGGTGTGGGTTGATGGTGGTGGCTGCGGATCGGACGAGGTCGGAGGCTGTTTCTGTTGCTTCTCACATTGGGTAGCGCGGCCCCCAGGCGGTCCTCTCCAACATTCAACTCCAGCGAGTCTCCAGGTGCATGAACCCCGCCATTTTCTCCACACGCTTGCGCTGTGGTGATCCACAATATGACTGATCGCGATCAGGGGGCCTGGGCCAAACATCCTTGTAATCCGAGCTCCGCCGGTGTTAGTCGGGCACGATGGGCCGGGGAAGCAGCTTGGCGGGACAAAAGGCTCGGGCAATGCTATCGGCTGTTGGATTTCATCGAGAATAGCTGAAAGTTGCCTCTGCAGGTCTATGAAGGTTTTCAGACCGATGTTAGGAAGGGTTTGAGACGGCTTCAATGTTGAACTTGAGTCCCAAGAGCTGGTTGCGGATACATATAATCGTGAACCATTGTGAAATGGACTTTTGATCTTGGTATATTTGCAGAACTCAAAAATTTAAACATCCTTTTAATATCTGGTAGTTTTACAAGATAGATCAACTAGACAACACACCCCTTAGGCTTCCTCCTTATGTACCGCAGTGCTTATACCGCCACTAGCCAGAATCTTTTCCTCCTTGATGTCCGAGCTGCCCTCAAAGTTCTCAACAGCCTGTGGCCCATCAAAGATGACTGCAATCTCCTCCAAGCTATGTCCCTTTGTTTCCGGGAAGAGGTACCACGTTATGAACAGGAAGACCGCCAAGAGGCAACAGAACACAATGTAATACTTCCATTCAATGTTCTCCATTCCGATGGGGTTGACGAACGCCTGGATGATGAGCGAACCGTAGATCGCAAGCAGCTCTACCGCAATACCCTTAGACCGCAGCGAGTACGAGAAGAGCTCGGTAGGATATCCCATGAGAAGCGGGGTGTACGCAATGTCGTAATGGAAGTAAAACGTGAACAGACAGACGACCACGACGATTCCCGCGGGTTTGGAGCCCGTGTCTGAGTTGACGGCCGAGCAGGCGGTCCAGACGATGTACGAGATGAACATGCCAACCCCTGACCAGAGAAAGAGAGTTCTCCGACCGAGACGGTCCACAAGGAATGCCGCGCTGAGAGCGGCGCCAAAGTTGAATATTTGAAGGAGGCCGTTGATGAGTGTTTGGTCGAATGTGTCGGTGATGCCCACGGTGTTCAGCACCAAAGTCAGGTAGTACGACACCACACCTATGCCATTCCACTGAGCCATTGCGCCGACTAATACGGCGATCAGGGTCCGTTTGCGGTTGCCTGAGGTGGATACAAGAGACGCCCAGCCGGTGGTTTCCGCCAGCTTTTCTTGTCGGATTGTCTGTACGATCTCGGCGATTTCGCGGCGGACGAGGGGTGTGTGGGCCTCGGTTGGGTCTTGCGCGCCGGAGTGGTATCGAGCGAGAATTGCAGCTGCTTCGGTTGTTCTCTCCTTTGCAATGAGCCATCTGGGGGACTCCGGGACCATGAAGTAGAAGCAGAGCTGGACGATGGGGAAGCCAGCTTGGAGGATGCTGGGAATTCGCCACGACCATTCGGTAGTGTAATCCTGGCAGCCGAATGTAGTCCATGAAGCTAGAATAGCACCTAGAGAAATCCTGGTCAGAATCTTTGTCATTCAATGTTTTGTATCGGTCTTCAGACGCACCCAGGTAGTACATAGTCCAGTATGCCGAGGTGTACTTTCCGCGGTGTGTCGGATAAGCCAACTCTGCAATGAGCAGTGGACTTGGATGGACCACGAACATGCCTCCAAATCCGACAACGAGTCTAGAGACAATGAACATCGGCAGGTTGATCGAGGTCGACTGGATGATCGTCGCAACGATGATGAGGATGATGCCCGAAAGGAGGACAGGCTTTCGGCCGAAGCGGTCCGCGAGGTATCCGATGATTGGAAGAGCCAGAACAGATCCGATTGATTGCGCGGCATTGACAACGCCCAGTTTCACACCGGTTGGATGTCCGAAATACTCTCGCCATTGTTGGAGCGACTGCAGCCCGTTCATCAACGATCCTGTGATTTGCTCCTATTAGACGCTGGCAGACCTATGCGAGAGGCTTTTGCAACTTACCATCATATCCGGCAACCGACGATGACAAGAGAGGAATCAAGAGAAGCAGGTTCAACCTCAACAGATGTGATTGCTGGAACCAGTACTTGTCGATCTTGGGGAGGACCTCGGCCAAAGCGGCGCCGACAATCTGCTCGTCTTTCATGTTTACCTACTTAAATCCGAGGTCGCGTGCCTGGCATCGACTAACAAGAATATGAAGACATCCAAATTGGGACGAACTTGATGAGAAACCAAAAGGCTCGAAGGGAATTGCCCGATGCGAGATCATGCGGGTCCCGCAGGAGATTTATATCTACATGGACGAGGAACGAGGTGATGATTCCCAGGTAGCGTGATGTTGACACGCTCACTCACCCAGACGGCTGGTAATTGGAACCTCCGCGCCCAGCTAGCCACTCCGCATGTTCCCTCTTACCCCACATTAACGTGGTTGATGGGTCGGTGGAATACGGGGGGGGGGGGGGGTTTGGCCCATGGGGTACAGCGCGGTGCGACCTGTTGCATCATCGTGCTTGCGGTGCTGCATCTGTTTGCCCACGAGTCATGTTTGCGGAGAGAACGTTCCCAGAGCGGCTGTTTGGCAGTGCGGGGACGACGGACGACTGTCACCCTCACTAAAAAACCTCACTAGACGGGGGCTGATGGTGCCTAGCCCGTGCAGGCTCTGCCCGGCAATAAGACGCATGCGTGGAAGGCTGGGCAGGGGTGAGCGAGGCCCGGCTGCTGGGATCTTTCGATGATCGGGTGAGGACGGGGTTGAACCGGGACCTGTTGCGACATCGTGATGTCTTCAAAGTTGGATTTTGTTGACGATGGCTGTGATGATTGTTCTTTGTTATCGGAGACCGGCGTTTGGTCTCGGACATCGTCCATGCTCGCTTGGGATCTGGCCCACAAGAGGCCGGGTGTTCTTGGGAACTTGTGAAGTGCACACGCAAGCCAGAATGAAAGTGGATTTCGCTGGTTATCGGGTTTGAAGAACGCAATGTGCAGTTTCTACTTGGAAAACAACTGTGTAAGTCATACGACTGTGCATGAACGTGCAGGCACGAAGTTGTGTGCCGGCGAAGAAGCTCTAAAGTTTGCTGTCTGATCCACAGCAGGGCTCTGCTCTAGAGAACTAGAGGTGCAAATCATCAAAGTCGAAAAGACTCAAACGGATAGCAACGTTCTTGAATGATCATCAGCCGGATACGTTCGTCCGTGGTAATTTAGTCAAGCTACTGTTTCAAAGCCTCTACAACCGAAGTGCTTCTTACAAACGCAACATCTGCTCTTTCTTGATTTTTATGCATAGTTTTATATGCAGGATACCTCAAATCTACCACAAAACTCATAGCTGTAGTATGTTTTAAATCCAATCTTTTGAAGTAAATTGAGCATATGTAGTTGGGAACACGTAGGTTCAGTTCGCATAGTCGATTCTTGCAAGAGCTCTCAGTGCCCAACCAGATTAACGTGAGAAACTTTTAGTGCGAACGCTTTGTTATTACCTAGCATGAGATATCTACCGAGCAGTGTAGCCACCATCGATGATAAAGTCAGCCCCCGTAGTGTAAGAGCTAGCATCACTGGCGAGATACAGGTAGATGCCCTTCAACTCCCTCGGATCAGCATCCCTGCGCAGCGGCGTCAGGCTGAACCACTCCTCCTTCATCTCGAATGGGCAGTCACCCGAGATGGCCGTATCAATGTAACCGGGGGAGACGGAGTTGATGCGGCCTCCCCACTTAGCCCACTCGACAGCCAGAGACTTGGCCAGGTGAATCTGCAAAAGCTCGGTGTTAGTCCGGGCGGTGGCATGTCAGACGAACGAAATCGAACTTACGGTTCCGGCTTTGCATGCGTTGTAGCAGCTCTGCTCCTGCGGGACATTCGCGGCGTGGCCGCTCATGGACGCCGTGATGATTCCGACGCCACTCTTCTGCTCGCGGAATACCAGGCCAGCCGCCCTCATGCAGTAGTACGCGCCGTCAAAGTCCACTGCGCGGACGTGGTCCCAGTCCTCGACCTTGTCGTCGAGACCACCTGCCTTGGAGGGCACGCCAGCATTTGCGATCATGACATCCAGACGGCCAAAGTCCTTGACAGCCTCCGCTACAGCGGCCTCGACGGCAGCGTAGTTGCGGACATCAACCTGGTAGGACTTTGACTTCACGCCAAAGTCCTTGATGAGGGCCTCGGTGAGTGAGTTGGCTGCCTTTGAGGATGTGTGGTACCAAATAGCGATCTGCGAGAGGTTTAGCCATGTGCGATGTTCAGGGGAATACGGTCAGGATGGTCGTACGTTGGCGCCGGCTTCGGCGAGACCCTTGGCGATCTCGTGACCAATGCCGCCTGCTCCACCTGTGATGATGACGGTGCGTCCATCAAGGCGGAATTGCTTGAAGACGCTGTCTTGAACAGGAGGGTTGGGAGCCCGGATAGACTTTCTCGTACCGTTTGTTGTGCCGTTTGTGGACATGGTGATAGGAGTTGGGATTACTCTGTATATGGGTATCAAAGAAAGACTTGTGTTACTGTAGACAGTGTGCTGATGCCTCTACGAAGGAGATGGGTGTAATCTTGGAATGGGAGTTATGTCTATCGATACTCTGCGACTAGGGTTCAAATAGAAGTCATGCGTGATTTCTGCTCGAGACCTACTTGGTACCCGAGAGATCATGCCAAGCTCTTCGAAGTCATCCCCGGACGTTGGCTCGGGTGGCCCGCACCGTAAGCTGCAGGCATATGTTCCGGGCGGAGTGCTCTCACCCTCACCGACACACATTACGTGCCAAGAACTTTGCATGCTACCCATGAAACGAGCCGAGTCAACGTGAAATGGTATTCTAGTCTTAGTCGCTAATTTGGTAACTCCTCGACACTATCAATCAAGAGATCATATCTACCTTCGCTCCGTTTAGCAACAAACTCCCCATTGACCATGTCATTAGTCTCTGCTCTGTGCAATGCCTTTTCCATAGTGTCCTCAATACCGGCTGCAACATGTCTTTTCGCAACCCTTGCACGGGCCAGTGCCGACTCAACTCTGACCAGCCAACGATCATCCACCAGCGG
This sequence comes from Colletotrichum chrysophilum, assembly GCF_026319265.1. Lineage (NCBI taxonomy): Eukaryota > Fungi > Ascomycota > Sordariomycetes > Glomerellales > Glomerellaceae > Colletotrichum > Colletotrichum chrysophilum. Next base: position 55,195 of record NW_026517450.1, on the reverse strand, counting down.
AGCAATCTGACCCCAAGGCTCTTCGTCCGCAAGCAAGTAATTTCCTTCAACGATGCAGACGTCGACATCGGCATCCACCGTGAACCCGCCAATGACGGGGTCTTTGACTTTGTGGTCGAATGTAGGCGCCAAGACCGGCCGGTGGCCTGCAGACGTCCGCAGCTCGCGGACGATCTCAACGACAGCTTGTCCGTCAAAGGTCCACGGTGCGCCGCGCCGGGCGATCGCTTCCGCAGCATTTGGAAGTGCGCGGAGTGTTGCCAGGGGTAGGTGGAAGCCGTCAGCGGACATGACGACGGATTTGGGGTGGGGTCCAGGGTAGTTGTTGATGGCGGAGACAACGTGTTGAGCGATGGTCGTTTTGCCGGAGCCCGGTGGCCCCGCCAGCGCGATAATTAGACGGGGATGGGTATCCGGGGCGCTGGAAGAGGAAACCTTCTTTTCTTCCCATTTGGAGAGGATGCGTTGGACCAGTGATTGGTAGGTGGATTCCATGGTGACGCTGTGGGTGTGGTCTGGACTTCTCAGGCTGTTGATGGGCGCCTCAGAGCGGTAACATTGACCCTAGCAAAGCCAATAATGGCACACCAACGAATCGAGTCCAAGAAATATCCGGATGGGAAGGCAAGAGGACAAATGGTACTCGAGCGGAGGGCGGGGCATGCTGATTGGCGCACATCGGGCAACAGTCGCCCGACTCAGCTCGGCGTTTGGCGGCGGCCCCGCTCCGGCCGGCGCCGCAGTACCCCGCGTCGACGTCACGGCCGTCTCCCACCTGCACAAATAAGATGCTTCCAAGCTTGGTAGAGCTCAAGCGAATCGACGATATCCCAAGTCTCACTGCCATCAGGGTTCGAACCGAAATTAAGCTTACCATACCTCAGAGATGTCCGAAATCGTAAGCCAGATTATCAACACCCTGGCTTCGCAGCCAACGCTAACTTTCCGCAGAACCCTGCCTTCGTGCTCCACTCCATCAAGAACGTCTCGTTCGAGAATCGCGAGATTCCCAAGCTCAGAGATGAGTACGATGTCCGCGTTCACATTGAGCAGACGGGCATTTGCGGCAGCGATGTCCACTACTGGCAGCGCGGCCGCATCGGTGACTTCATCCTCGAGTCGCCCATCGTTCTCGGCCATGAGAGTGCCGGAACCGTTGTTGAAGTCGGAAGCAAGGTGAAGAATGTCAAGTTCGGCGACCGGGTTGCTATTGAGCCCGGTGTCCCATGCAGGCAGTGAGTTTCCACCGTAATGTACATTGAGAATAGGCACGTTCTAACTCATCAAAGCTGCGATCACTGCAGAGCCGGCGCATACAATCTCTGTGCAGACACCGTCTTCGCGGCGACACCTCCATGGGATGGTACCCTGCAGAAGTACTACATCGTTGCCGGCGACTACACCTATCCTATCCCGGAGCACATGACTTCCGAGGACGGCGCGCTGGTGGAGCCGGTTGCTGTTGCGGTGCAGATTTGCAAGGTTGCTGAGCTGAAGGGCGGCCAAACAGTGCTTGTCTTCGGCTGCGGACCCATCGGTGTTCTTTGCCAGGCCGTGGCCAAGGCCTACGGTGCGAGCAAGGTCATTGGAGTGGACATCTCTGAGTCTCGCGCGGCGTTTGCCAAGGACTTTGCAGCTGATGATGTCTATGTGTCGAAGAAGCTCCCCGATGCTCCTGAGGATCCTGTTGATGCTTCTCGCGCCATTGGTGAGAAGATTCTCAGGGACTACGGTCTCGGAGAGGGTGCTGATGTGGTCTTGGAGTGCACGGGTGCTGAGCCGTGCATTCAGGCTGGTGTCTTTGCTACCAAGAAGGGTGGGACTTATGTGCAAGCCGGGATGGGCAAGGAGGTAAGCGAACTTCAGTCGGCATTTGCGGGCAGTCCACTAACTTGACTCAGAATGTCGTGTTCCCCATCACCACTGCTTGTATTCGTGCATTGAACATCAAGGGCTCGATCAGGTACACGAAGGGATGCTACCCTGAGGCTGTGAACTTGGTAGCGTCAGGAAAGGTCCACCCAAGGAAGTTGATCACTCATCGTTACAAGTTCGAGGAGGCCGTCGAGGCCTTTGAGGTTGTAAGGCAGGCGAAGGAGGACACTTTGAAGGTCGTCATCCAAGGTGTACCAAAATAGAGGCTAGCATAGATGAAGAATAAAAACATCATGATGATAAAATGTTTGCGGTCGTAGCACAACGTTGATCTATCTGGCATGACCCTTAACATGAACCTATTTCGCCTTGTGTCATAGATATCTGCAGTCGCACCATACCTAAGAAGGTTGTCATTCACGTCGTGAAGTATTTATGTCAACTGAAATGTCGAATTCATAATGCCAAGCCTAGACCTATTGAAAAAAATGTGTGTCTGTTGTGTTTGAAAGCAGACCTCTGACTTTGCCGAAGATGACCATGATCATGAACATATGTCACCCTGGACTTTCCCGAAGAAATTGATCGAAGTTGCTTGTCCCCTGTCAATGAGCCCTCTGATATCAAGCTAGCTTAATCCTGAGCAAACATCAGCATTTGCGGTCAGGTGCGCAAGTGTCCCGGCATGCCCAACCTTCGGACAGGGGTGGCAGATGTCCGCTTCCCCAGTTTCCCCGCACCGAAGCAACCCCTTCCGCTCCGGACGACAGTCGACCGATTGCCTGATTCGCCGCCAAAAGCCACGACGGCGGCCGGACCCACCCCTCCCGCAAATGGCCCGGTACAAAATCCCCCGGCACTTGCCTGGTGTCTCTGCCCTGGTCCATAGTCAGACCATTCGGCTCGAACAAGATCACCAAGTATCAAGGACTTGCATTCATTCCCGAATCTATACCCCAAACGCAGCAGAAAACATGGTCCTCCCGAGCCACCCGAACCCCGCAGCGCCGGTCGCCTCCCATCTCGACCTCGCCGGGAAGACGGCCATCGTCACGGGTGGCACCCGAGGCATCGGCCTCGAAGCCGCCCGCGGTCTCGCCGAGGCCGGCGCCAAGGTTGCCATCACGTACACCAGCACGCCCCCGGAGGAGGCTGATGCCACGGCCGCTGCTCTGTCCAAGTCTGGCAACGGCGTGTTGGTGAAGGCGTACAAGTGCAATGTTAAGGTGCGGTCTGAAGTTGAGGCCGTCATTGAGGCCGCGACGAAAGAGGTCGGCGGCGGAAAGCTGGACATCGTCGTGGCCAATGCCGGCATTGCGGATCATATCCCTGCTATCGATTACCCCGAGGACAGATTCCGGGAGATGCTGGACGTCAACTTCCACGGTGCATTTTGGACTGCGCAGGCGGCGGCCAAGGTGTTTGAGAAGCAGCTGAAGGCGGGCAGCGACGGACGTGGAAGCATCATCTTCACCGCGTCAGTGTCGGCTATTTTGGTGAATGTGCCGCAGAGGCAGGCGGCTTACAACGCCAGCAAGGCTGCGGTGGTGCACCTGGCCAAGTCTTTGTCGGTGGAGTGGGTTGACTTTGCGCGGGTGAACTGCGTATCTCCTGGCTTTATTGCGACGGAGAGTGAGTACTTCTGCTCTGGTGTTGATCACCGGTTTGCTGACGGATGCAGTGCTTTCGGTGCATCCTGAAGAGTGGAGGAAGCAATGGTTCTCCATGATTCCCGGAGGCCGACTTTGCGAGCCTGCCGAGCTGAAGGGCTCGTATGTGTACCTCGCCAGCACCGCAAGCAGTTACATGACAGGTATGGTATCTCGTTCGATATTAGAGACTTCAGTACTAATTATGGTGTCAGGTGCCAATCTGGTGATTGATGGTGGATACACATTGCCTTAAATTAAAAGTACATTTTTCAATTGAAAATTTCCAGTAAAATACGTGCTAAAATCAGGGAGTTGAGCAGGACTTAAGTTTACTTATAGTCTATTGCAATCATAGACTTTAGTAAAGGCTTACTGCAGTGCTCACAAGCTAGGTATCAAAAGAGTGAAAAGAGACTGCTGCATTAAGAGCTTAAATACTTACAATCTAGGTATTAAAATATTTAAACCTAAAAGGTTCGTTATAATCTGCTCACTATGCAAGAAGATAAGGAAAAATAAAATCTGCCGGTTCAATCACGGACGGGCCTGTTGTACACAACACATATCAACAAAATCATGAAAAGCAAAAAGAAAAGCTCAACTTGAGGCGGATTTTAACCGCTGTAACTCCCCGAGGTGGGCTCGAACCACCAACCTCCAGATTAACAGTCTGACGCGCTAGCCAATTGTGCCATCGGGGATTTGAGATCTGATTGGTTGACAATTCTAGCCAGCCAAAACACCCAAGTACTGACAAGACCCACCCGCCCTTCCTCGCTTACCTTGTGCGCAGCTTGTGAAGATCCACTCTCCCCACTCCCTTTACTTCGCTCAAGACAACTAAGATCTCCATGCGGCGGCAAGTCTAAGTGTAAAGGTCTTTCTTATAAGCCAGCCTATATTTACAAGAGCAACAGGTTAAACAGACAATTAAGACGAACTTATATAACGAGTCTAGAAAATCAAACATCAAGCCAAGCTGACTAGCGTCAGAGTGCAAGGTGATAAGAATACTTCACCAACAAGATTCTAGTGGTTGCAGCGAAGTGAACATTTCAGTAATGGAACCCAGTTTGAACATCTACAAAACTACTCATCGACCTTTCTGCATGCTATTTATGTCATTGAGAACCAGCCAGTCAACAGAAATTGAAATACGAATTGCGCAACAGCTCTTGATGTAACGGTGGTCAGAAGCCCCTTGGTCGATGTATCAGTTCTTCCGACCTAAAGACATCCTCGTGTCAAGATACATCATGCCTTGTATTGAAGGAAATGCAACCCAGAAGACTCGATTGAGCAAGGGAGTCAATTCAAAAGATAATTGATACGTGTTAATAGCGTTGACCAGGAGTCGTAAACCTTGCAACACACTGCCAAACATCATCAGATCGTAACGCGATGAGACTGCATTTGTAAACGCAACTCAATGTGGCTGCTGGGCCACCTTCTCCCAAGAATCAGTCATTTCTCTTTCTTGCGAGGCAGAGTTTCAGAATCATTTCTTCTGTCATAGATTGACAAGAAGTTAGGTATGCAAGTGAAGGGACTGCTGATTGATATCGTCATCATGACCTCAGTGGAGCACGATGCATACTTGATTCTCTAGTCTATTAGAGGTCACGGGCATTCTTTATGAAGCATCGCTTCAGAGTCGTAACATTTGAAAATAACACTAACAACCTCTGGGTCGCATTTTCGCATCTTTCGGAAAAAACACGTTGGCAGATTTGGCGTGAGCACCTTTATATCTGCCAAGACTCCTGGCGCAGCTGCCCTGGCAATTTTCCACCACTGGCATCGATCCCCCTCATCCCACGATTGACCCCGCGTAGGTCATCACGCATTAGGCCCTCGGGTCAAATCCGCCCGCAGGCGATCATCGAAATTCTTCTTGAACGCGATCAAAGCCACCTCTCAGCCTTTCCAAATTCTTCTCTACCTCAATTCAGTTATTCCCCAACATCACGAACGACACAATGTCCCTCGCCGACCACGCACAAAAGCTCACCAGTACCCTGGAGCAAGCCAAGCTCGTCCCCGGGTCCGCGGCGGCGCTCATCCCAGAAGGCTTCAAGCCCACTATCAAGCTTGGGGTGTCGTTTGCTGACAAGGCCGTTGAGACGGGCAACTTCTTCCGCGCCGGGGAGTGCAAGCTCGCGCCGAGCGTCTCCTTTGAGGCCGAGGAGGGCGCGCCCTCAAACGCTTCCTACACGCTGTTCTTGACTGACCCGGACGCGCCCACGCCGGACAACCCGCAGTTCGCCTTCTGGCGCCACTGGGTCCTCCCCGGACTGCAGCCGCTGAGCGGGGAAGCGGTTGTCGGACAGACGAAACCGGCGTTGACGGAGTTCCTTGGGCCCGGGCCGAAGGATGAGTAAGTGTTCACAGTCTTTGCCTTCGAGCAGGTTCCCTTCCCATTGGCTGGAGTGAAGGCCGCTGACTCTATTTTGTGCACAGTTCGAAGCCCCACCGATACCTGTTCCTGCTCTACCGTGAGCCGGAGGGTCTTGACCTGAAGAAGGACGATGTTGGCGGAGAGGAGTTTGTGCAGAGGCGGTCATGGAAGCCGGCTGAGTTTGCTGAGAAGCACGGGTTGAAGCTTGTCGGAGTCAACTGGATGACTTGCGCTGGAGATGGCTGGACTGAGTAATTTTTAGAACCCGCAAGGTACAACAACAACGATAGACTTTAAATCAACCAATTAAGGAAACGCCCAAGCTATTTGAACGAGATAAGAAACGTTAGAAGCGGCCAATAGTGAGGAAGGAAGCGAAACAGAGTTATTGTCGAATGGCAATGGCTTCATATTGTTGGAGATTTCCCTCTTCATCACGGTCCTATAGTCTAGTTGGTTAGGACGTCGGATTCTGACTACCATCAGATCCTTCCGTAGGCCCAGGTTCGAATCCTGGTAGGACCTTTTTGACGTCGCTGTTCGCAAGTCGATGGTTATTTTGTTAGTTCTGATCAATACCATCTTGTTAAGCTTTTTTCAGCCCCTTGGCTTCACCTTGTCAGTTTTTTATGATTTCTTTTCGTTGTGCTTAACTACCTCATTCGCGCGCTCTTTCGCAATGACATGAACAAATTACAGTGAGCGACACATCAAGACAAGGGTACGAAGTCCCTGAGGCGATCTAAGTTCCAGCGGTCGATTGCTCGAATCGGCGCTAAAGGAGCACCTACCACATCCTCACTCAGCGCGTCTCCAACGACACCAAAAGCTAAAGTGCTACGACGCGTCTTGGTGTGACATTTTTCCAACACTGAAAATGCCATTTTCTTGAACACAGATCATGGAGCGTTTCGTCATTAGGCGACAAAGCTCGCTTGCGGCAGCCAAGAGGATCCTAGCTCAAGCAGACGACGAGCCTGATTTTGAACCAAAGAAAGCTACGCCGAAGCCACGAGCGCGCCAGGTCGCTTCCAAGCCGCGGGCGTCGCCAGCAGCAGCGCGCAAGGACGCGTCTGAGGCGGACTTCACTCCGGAGGACGCCAAGCAGGACGAGGGCCACGAGGTCATTGAGCCACTACCCAAGCGGCGCAAAGTCGAGAGGCCGAAGAAGGCGAGCAAATCTGACACGGCCAAGCTCTACTCCAAGCTCTTTGAGGCCCCAGGAGATGTTTGCAAAGACGCATGCACGCCTCCCTCCCGAACACACGCAGACTCATATCACCGCCCTCTGCTCCTCCACGGCCAACCAGGCAGGTGGGGCCGGGACGCGCTGCTCTCATGGTTCGACTCGATTAGCACGACCCGCGGCATGCCGTGGCGCAAAGCGTGGATCGACCCGGCCTCCGTGGCGGACGCAGCCGAACTGCGCCGCGCGCTGGAGAAGCGCGCCTACGAGGTTTGGATCAGCGAGATCATGCTGCAGCAGACGCGCGTCGCGGTGGTGATCGACTACTGGAACAGGTGGATGGCGCGGTGGCCGACGATCCAGGACCTCGCGGCCGCGGAGCCGGAGGACGTGTTGAGCGCGTGGCGCGGGCTGGGGTACTACTCGCGCGCGACGCGGATCCACGAGGCGGCGAAGCTGGTTGTCGGGGACGCGGCGTGGAGGGGCCTGATGCCGGCGGACACGGCGGAGTTGGAGGCCAAGGTTCCCGGAGTAGGGAGGTACACGGCCGGCGCGATCTCGGCGATCGTGTTTGGGAGGGCGGCGCCGATGGTTGATGGCAATGTGTTGCGGGTGTTGAGCCGGCAGTTGGGTGTTTTTGGGAACGTGAAGACTGACAAGGCGACTATTGATCTACTCTGGGCTGCTGCGGATGCGCTGGTCAAAGCCGTGGCGAGGGATGCGGTTGGTGATGACGGGAAGGACGAAGAGGAGGCGCCGACGAGTGATCGGCCCGGACGATGGGGACAGGCGCTGATGGAGCTCGGGAGCACTGTTTGCACGCCGAAACCGAACTGCGGCGAGTGTCCCATCACGACGACGTGTCGAGCCTACGCAGAGGGCGTCCTGCTTGCTGCCAAGTCGAAGAAGCCCAAAGTGGAGGACATCGAGGACTTGTGCTCGATATGCGAGCCTTTCGAGGAAGACGGCGATGAAGGCTCTCTGTCTGGTGAGGACTCTGATACTCCCCCGAAGAAGCCGACGAAGGGCGTCAAGGGGGCAAAATCTGCGGCGCCCGGGCCGAAGCAAGCCACCCTCGCCGCGTTCAAGTTCGTCTCCAAGAACGCCGACAAGGGCGACGCATCCCCAAAGCAGCAACCGACCGTTGGCGCGAAAGCTCTCGAGACGGTCGCCGACCATGCCAGGAAGTTCCCGCTCAAGGTCGTCAAGAAGGCGGTCCGCGAAGAAGAGGCCCTCGTTTGCGCGATCCGGCGCGCCGATGGGCAGCTCCTGATCCACCGCCGCCCCGAGAAAGGCCTGCTTGCCGGACTGTGGGAGTTCCCCAGCCATACACTCCCCGCTGCGACCAGCAACACAGCAACGTCACGGAAGAAGGATGCTCAGGCCTATGCGTCGGGGCTGCTTGCCGGCGGCAACAAGGAGAAGTTACGGCATGCCGGGGAGCTGGGCAGCGTGCCGTGGCTGTTTTCGCATCTCAAGTTGACCATGCATGTCCACCTGTTTGAGGCGGACGGGCCTGGGGACTTTGTGTCTTCGCATGCGCGGAGCAAATGGGCTTCTGTACAAGAGGTCGAGGACGAGTCGATGGGTACGGGGATGCGGAAGTGTTGGGCACTGGTGCGGGAGAGGGTGGAGGAGTAGGAGGGCGGCTTGGATGAAGTAGAGGCTGATGTCCTGGATAATACCCGGCGTGTTTGTGTACCTATACGTGTAACATTGTAATTTGACTCTGACACGCGGCTGAAGTCGTCAGGCCAATGATCAAATCATTGAGGGCTTACATCCATTGTTAAGTACTTACTCTTGTTGGATTACTACATCCCATTCTACGCAGCCTCGACACTCCTCCAAGGCACCAAGCGGGCGGCTCATCTCAGTTTGACGTTCACGGAAGTCGCCAACCCACTGTTCTTCCTCCGTCCCTAGGCCGAATTGCCCTGGTCGCGTTTTCTGGAGTCTCCGGAAGGGCCGGATGGGCCCCATCTTCTCACGATGGGGCCGGCTTGGTGTTGACGGTGGATACGCTTGCATCGTGCCCTCGACCCGCCCACAACTTCCACCGAATTCTTGACCGTCTTGCCCTCACGATATCAACAACCACACATCAGCCTGCCCGGCTAGCTCAATCGGTAGAGCGTGAGACTCTTAATCTCAAGGTTGTGGGTTCGACCCGTAAGCGCCATCATCATCCCAAACCAGCCAGCAACATCATCACTAACACATCCCAGCCACGTCGGGCTCAATTCCCGTCAGCGATTGACTTCAAATCACATCTTTTTTGCTTTCCCTTCGACTTGATGTAGTGTTAAACTTTTTGTTAGCCAGCGAGCATAAACCACGTTCTATAATTCCTCGTAGGCGTGGCCGATACAGCAGTTGCGACGTGATGATGAACGCGTCTCATGATCTCGTCACCCGTCCTTCACCAAAACTAAGACTTTGGCCAAGAAGCTCTCGCCGTATTCCCATGGCCCCCAAACACCCCCTCTCTCAATTTGGGGAATCCCCCTTGACCACCTGTTCACTTCATGATTTCCCCAAAAAACCAAGCATCTTGGCAAGACTTGGCATCGCGGCCTGCGAGCCTCCGTCTCCTGCACAACGGGATCCATCCCGCTTTTAGACCGCCGCGGAACCGATCGACTATGCATAGCGGCTAAATGCGATGCTTATCTTCATCTTGATGTAGGGTGACGGCGGTAACTACACCTGTAGAAGGGCCGGCTCGGCTTGCGTCAGGGGCCGGAGGATAGAGTTGACTAGGTCATGTCTGATCTGCGCGGTGTGTTTGGGACGCCTCCTTTGAGGGGTTTGATGCCGACAGAGCGCTGCAAGACACGGTGTTCAACTTGAGAAGTTTCCTGTAGGACTGATGCCATCGCGTGATCGACGGCTGCGGACGGTTGAGGGTTCTTTCATAAGAGAATGCCCCCGGGTACGGGTAGTCCTTGGAAGCCTTGGAGTAGAACAATGTTGTTGTTCCTGAGGGTTCATCTCTCTTCTTCGTCGCAATGACGTTGTTCGTTTCGTTCCTTCTAGTTCTAGGAGGCTCCTTGTCATGTGGATTGGCTCAATCGTCAGATCATCCTATCGAAACAACTCGGCAGTGCGATGGGAACCCCACAGGGCCGCTGCATCTTTTAATCCATCAGATGACATGCTCCCTGCCGTACAATCCAGAAAAGAACCTCGAAAGCTCGGAGCCGTCGCCGTGGACACATAGACCGGTGTGCACCAGTCCCAAGACAAAATCCAGATACTGCGCCTTCGTCAAGGATGACTTCCACGGCGACTCGGCAGTTCTGATCCTCACATCCCCAGAGACGGCAGCCGGAGATCTCGGTTTGATCGAGGACGTCGATTCTCGGTGGCTCAGCCCGGGTTCTTCTTCTCTGCCGCCGCGGATCCCGCCCTACGAGGTCCGGAAGATACCCGGGAAAGAGCTGGGCGTCGTGGCCAACTTGACAATTCGCGCCGGGGAGGTCATCATGCGCGACTACCCGACCATCTTACAGACCGTGTCCACAGAAGTGTGGGAGCAGATCGACCCGAGAGAGGCGCTGTGGGTTCTCGAGGAGGGCTTTGTGCGATTGCCGAGGGAGGTTCAGATCAGAGTCTTTGAGCTCGCGAGGAGTACGGGCGGGCATGTGCTCGAGGACGTTCTTCACACGAACACGTTCGCGGCCTCATTCAACAATGTCAGCCACTATGGGCTTTTCGCAAACATTGCGGTAGGGAGAACCTTGTGTTGCTGGACAAAGGATGAATGGAAAGCTGACTAGAAAGCAGAGAATCAACCACGATTGTCGGCCAAAGTTGGTGGTCCCGCGGCACTAGGAGATTGTATGCTTACATGGTACAGCGCGGTGACTCGGTACTCTCCACGAACGCTCGCCTTGGAGGTAGTGGCGTACCGGGATATTCAGCCAGGAGAAGAGCTGAGTATCAGTTGTGAGACGCCATCCTCTGTGTACATCACCAGCACTCGCCAAGCTAACACCAATACCTAGACTCACCGCTCAATATGCTCTACGCAGACCGTCAGCGGACCCTGCAGGAGTGGGGATTCAACTGCACATGTTCGCTCTGCAGCTCCGCCTCCGCCGTGGCCGCCTCCGACGCCCGCCGCGGACGGGTGCAGGAGATCGTGTCGGCGCTCAACAACAAAGTCTTCCGCTCGTCGCCGGCGCGCATGGCGGAGCTTGCGGAGGAACTGGACGGCATTTTGAAGGAAGAGGGGCTGTCGGCGCAGAAGGGCGACTTTTACGACATACTCGCGCGGGCTTATGTAGACATGGGCGAGGTCGAAACGGGCAGGAGGTATGCGCGGTTGGCGGTGGAGAAGCTGGTGCACTTTGCGGGGTACGACGACGAGAGGACGGAGAGGGCGAGGGGTCTTTTGGGGGAGTTGGGGAAAGTTGGGGGAGCGTAGGAGCAGCTTACACGGATATGGGGGAAACGGTGTGGTGTGTGACTGATCATGAACAAGGGCATGTTCGGGTTAATACATGACGGAGGATTGTCACTACCCTTCTTGATGGTCTGCTGCGAGTGGTATTGGCCCGGAGTAGAGGAACCCCGGGGAGGAGGACGGGGGTGAGGTTTCCTGATTCGGGACGCCTCGCCTAACACCGACGGGATATATCTTTTTCAGGCAGTTCCAACATGGCATGGCGTTGGGGGAAGGGAGTAAACCGTTTTTTTCTTGGGGGCGCTTAGTATTCTCCGACTCGCGCACACCTGCTCACGGCTATGCGGCACCGTTCCATGACCCAAGATGCTGGAACCGCGATTAGGTTCCGCGGGAAGGGGGTATGACGCCCGTTGATCCTCCCGCAACATGCTTTTCCCCTGGGTTGTCAAAAATAAGAACAACGTGTCTCTGCTATGCGTTTTCTGAGGGTTGGGGGAGTTGAGGCTCTGGTTGGAGCCGCGTCCATGTGGCGCCAAGAGGCTTGGAAGAGCTTGGACGACCGCTGCCAAGGCTGCCTTGGCATGCTTCTCTGAACGTCGTGCGGATCACCAGAAGATTCAGAGAAGAAAGCCGATGATGCAGAGAGACATTTGTGATAAACACAGGAGCATTCTGTTTAAGAAATAAGCAAAGGCAAATAATTTCAGGACAAAGACATTAAACCATTTGACTGTGACACAATGCTGCTCTTTGCAAACGAGAACCTTGTTCGGTGTTCGATGCACGTCCCATCAACACCACAGAAAGACATCACCACCGACACAATGTCTTTATCACGATGGCCAAATCAACCTGCGCTCCCGTACTTAAATCGGCCCACGTCCGATGGCAAATCCCCCTGCTCTCACCAAACCAGAACGCAACAACACGTCGCATCACATATCTCGGCTAACAATACGACGGCATAAACGAACCCGCGCTATTACTCACACTACCACCACAGCACAGACTTCTCCCCCCGGAAAACCCCCCAGAGATCTTCGCTGCCATGTGCATCCAGTACATCATCTCCGCAATCTGCACCGCCGCCGCGTGCGGCGTGCCCCAGAAGGGCTGCCGGCGCGAGCACGTGGTCGTGTCGCGGCGCGAGGTGTGCGGCGCCGCGCAGCCGGCACGGTGCATGTGCTTCTTCGGCTCGTGCGGGCGCATCGTCACGCACTTTGACGACAGCGACCTGGCGCACATCGCCGAGGCGCCGTGCGAGGCGTGCGACGAGCTGTTCGTCGCGGAGCCGGAGGAGGTGCTGCTGCTCAAGATCTTCGACGCCGAGTTCGCGGAGATCTGGGCCGAGTTCTTTGGACCGAAGCACGCGGAGCGGTGCACCGAGGGCAAGTGGCTGGGCAAGTATGATGCTGAGCAGTTGCTGTTTTACCTGGAGGACGAGGAGGAGACCTCTGTGGGCCGGGATGACGGCGACATTGTTATGGAGTTTTGGGAGGATGCGCCTGGCGCTGCTGGGGATGGTGAGTTTCATGCCATTGCGGGTGATCCTGATGCGATTGAGGTTGAGGCATATGGTCTGGATGAATTGTTTGAGTCTGCAGGGTGTCGCGCGGAGGATGTTCCCCTCCCATCGGACGACGAGGCTGTGATGTTGCCCTGCGATGGAGCGCAGCACGAGGACACCCGCCAGATTGAGATTCACAATGACCAGGCCCTGGAAGGTGAGAACTAGCAGAGACCTGGGCAGGGGGCAGCTAGGTGAGTGTACGCATACTGGGAGGAAACTCGAAAATTGATTGTGTCGGGCAAATTTGACTACGTAGACAGGACACGCAAAATTTGATGACCACGTAATACACACAAAACAGGATTCTCAAAGGGAGAGGGGGGGTTTTACACGACCCGAAGATCGTCACTCGGGTTCGCGCTCTGGGTTGTAGCTCCGACGCCGGCAGGTGTTAGAAAACGTTGACAGCATGCCATGAGCGATCTTTTGCAATTTTCAAGTAAAACCCGTGACCAACTGACTGGTAAAAGTCTTGGAAATCGTATGAGGTCCCAAATTGCATGCACTCAGAGACCTCCGCACGTTGGTCGGACTCGGTGGTAATTTACACGCCTGGGCCCGGGGTGGCTGGGTTTGCCTGGTCTGGGAAGTATGGAGCAGCGGCAATCCGTGCTCCTTTTGCGCCTTTCGCCATGTGACGAGTGGGGGGTTTATTTCTTTGGCAGAAATTTCGCGTCAATTCCAAGGTCTCTTCGCGTGCGTGCGGTGTGTGTGAAGGGAAAGTGTGGGTGGGAAAACACCAAGCTCGCGCTGCGAGTTGAGCGCTTAGATATCCCCAGTCCAGTTTTTTTACCCCGTAAAGTCCCCATTGAAGGAAGCTTCTCCGTGGGGACTTTGGGGTTGGGGAGCAGGCGAGCAGGAAAAGGGGACCTGGGGAGGTACTTTGGGGCAGAGAAAGGGTGCAATGAGACGGATGGTCGGATATCCTGGCCATCTGGATGGACGGATGGATCTCTCTGCCTGCGTACGAATCACCGGTCGTGCCACTGCGCAATCATCGATGTCGTGGTTGGCCGAGACGGCATGTAAGCTTAAACTACGGGGATTCATTCGCGCAAGATCCATCTTGCCTGGGAGCATTGAGGGGAAAGCTAGGCAAGCAGACTGGAGTTCGTGGAGCAGCAAAGAGATGGGGAGGCGAATTGTCGGTCGAGGCCCGATGGGCCTGGCCTGGTCATCTGCATTTCTCATGTAACAATAACCGGCGCAGGCATACAAGCCTACAAGGGGCTACTGCCAGTATGACTCGATTCTGAAGGCTCCGCGGGCGTAAAAACCGCAGCCGTCGGTGGTTGACGAGCAACTTGCGAGTTTGCCCTCACGGAAGATGGCCGAGCGGCAGTTGCACGCGCGGACAAACCCCGTCGACTTAGTCCCAAAGCAGCCCGAGCAGGGCCCCACCCGGCCGGCGGCGAGCTGCGGTGCCTCTGCCGCCTGCGAACTTGCTGAGGGACCCGGCCTTGGGATTGGCTGCTTTAGGCAAATCTTGGAGCAAATCTGGCTGGCTTACCTAGGCTGGACGTCTGGAGGCACTCGCAGCGGTTCCACGTAAAAAGTTGGGGACATGGATCATGGGACGACATGGGGCTTTTGCGAGGGCTTCGGCCTGGCGTTGCATCTCTGTCTTTCCCACTCTTTTTTCCCTCCCAATGTTTGGTCAGCAGCAAAAACTGGAAACGCACCCTCTCGACGAGTCAGAGCGCAGCTATTATTTCTGTGAAATCTTTGGCATTGCGGGGGAGAGAACAAGACGGATGGTCGTCTCCAAACTTCCAAAGCGCGGAGAATGCGGAGCGGTGCACCGCTCTCCCACCTAAGGACAGGGGGGTTGTCTACTAAGTGCCTTATGGTGGTTTTGGCCCCGACTTGGCTTGCGCACTTGGCAAGCAAGCAAGCACCGCTCCCAAGGAACATCACGTCACTTGGCACTGGGCGGGATCGTCCTTTGTCGAACTCTTGGTCCAATCCAGCGCCGCGGAACACCATCCTGCCGGTGCAGACAAGCCTTGAGGCGGTTTCTTCGCCCTTCTCGCGTGCATCACACCCTCTCTGGGCAGATTTACCCCAACCTCACCTCCCCACCGACCGCTGTCCCCCTTCTCCCAGCCGGGACATAAGCGGCCTTGCTTCTTCGGGCGATTCATTTCTTGTTGAGCTGGGAGACACTACTGCATCCTCTGCCCGTGGAATTGTCTCTTGGTGTGTTGCATTACGGGAACTTGCGGGAGCTTCTTGATCCCAAACCGCTGGCTTGAGAACACTAACTGTGAGAAATACGAGTCTATCGGCCTTGATCCGCGGGGTGATGCCCGTCCTCTAACCTCGCGTGGCCTCATGGGCCACCCCAGAGGCGCGAACGGTCATCTGAAGATGAGCGGAAGTCATCCCAGTTCTCCGCGGCAGGTGGTCGATTCTGAGAATTTAGACTTTGTATCAGAGCTTTTTCCGTTAATTCGAGCCGCCCTTTTTCCGTCGAATTTCTCGGGGCCAACTTTTGGGATACCACGTTATTTCTGACACCCAGTATCAAACAGATCTAGAGTCCGTTTGCCAGATCTAGTAAACCGAGAGGCCCCCAAAACCGTTGTCTCTGCATGGTGCATCACTGTGGATAATACAGCTGCGAGATACGGCAAAACTGCGCCGAGAAAAACAACGAGAGCGAGAGAGACAGAGAAACAGCTTACACAACGGGCGCGTCCGACAATACGGACAGCGGAGAACATCCCGGCCAGGCTGGCAGGCAATGGTCTGTCTACCAACCCCCGACTCGAGTAGTCCGTCCTACGTACTCCTCCTCCTCCTCCTCCTCTTCCTTGTCTTTTCCCCAACTACCCCAAACCAAAGCCGCCGGCGCGCGGTTGCTACAGCCGGATATGGGCAAGCTGCCGCCCACTTTACGCACCAAAGGCATCGTCTCTCCTCTCTCCCCACGCATCTCCATGTTCATCCCCATACCCTTCCCCATTCAACTCATCAAGACATCCTTGTCTAGTTTCGTGACCAGGACACCATTCCACTCGTTCCTCCCCTCGCAATTTTTCACGATGGTGGAACGGAAGTTGAGCGATTGGTCGGTCGGCGGACCATCCCCCCGACGTCCCCCTACGACCCTTTTCCCACGGGGTTGCATTGACCGCTGGCTGTCATCTCGCAGAGGGCGGGGGGAGGGATTCTAGTCGTGTGCGCGTGGTGTGTAGTTTGCATTTGTGATCTGGGTTACTCATGTAAGCTGGTGTTCCCTCCGATCACTTCCCTTTTTCCCTCCCCGGATCTTCTTGGGGTATTAATATCAACCCCCTCTCACCCATCCGACGGTTTCTTGTTCTTCAACCGTCGTGTTCATACCTCAAACCTCACGCCCCCCTCTTTTCTCTTTGCATAGCCCGCCGACAAACCATCCCGAGCGAGCACCGAAAAGAAACAGTTTCCAAAATGGCTGGAGGTGGTGTCAAGAAACCCATCAACGTCTTCAAGCTCGGTGAGCTGGGCGAGCCCAAGGGCGTTTTCAACTGGCGACTATGGTTCGCCGTCATCTCCTTCGGCCTCATGGGCGCCGCCCGTGGTGTCGATGAGGGTCTCATCTCTGGCGCCTTCGGCTCCAAGGATTTCCAAAAGTTCATCCACTACGATCAGTACAGCGAAGTTGAGCAGACCAACATCAAGGCCAACGTCTCCGCCATGGTCCAGCTCGGTTCCGTTGCTGGTGCTCTCTTGTAAGTCGACGCCCCTCGGGTGGCTTTTGCGCTCAACTCGTCTCCGACTAACACGACCGGTTCAGTGCTTTCGTCATCTGTGATAAGATCGGCCGTATCTGGGCTACCCGTCAGCTTTGCGTCATCTGGATTATCGGTATTGCCATCTTCATGGCCAACAACGGACACCTCGGCGCCGTCTACGCCGGCCGCTTCATCGCCGGTCTTGGTGTCGGTCAGACGCCCGTCGTCGGCCCCGTCTACCTCGCTGAGATCGCCCCGGCCTCCGTCCGCGGCCTGTGCACTTGCGTCTTCACCGGTTTCGTGTACCTGGGCATCGTCCTCGCGTACTTCACAAACTACGGCTGCCAGATTCACCTCGGCGACACCACCCACAACCGCTGGCTCGTACCCACCTCGCTGCACATCATGTTCGCCGGCATCATCTTCATCCTCACCTTCTTCCAGTTCGAGTCCCCTCGTTTCCTGATCAAGCAGGGCAAGATCGAGGAGGCCACCACGACCATGGCTCACCTGCGTCACCTTTCCGTCGACCACGAGTACGTCACTCGCGAGATCTACAACATCCAGGCTGCCCACCACGAGGAGCTCGAGGCCAGCAAGGGCGCCACCTGGTTCGGCAAGGTCAAGGAGCTCTTCCTCGTCCCAAGCAACCTGTACCGTCTCTACCTCAGCACCATGGTCCAGTTCCTCTCCCAGTGGTCCGGCGCCGGCTCCATCACCCTGTACGCCCCCGACCTCTTCAAGATCCTCGGCATCACCGGCCAGAACGAGTCCCTCCTCGTCACCGCCGTCTTCGGTGTCGTGAAGCTCACCGCCGCCATCCTCTGCGCGCTGTTCCTCGTCGATGTCATCGGTCGCAAGCGCGCCCTGCTCACGGGTATCACCCTGCAGGCCATCGCCATGATCTACGTCGCCGGCTTCCTTACCCACGTGCCGCTCCTAGGCGTCGACGAGAGCTTCGTGCTCCCCGAGAACCTCCTCGGCGTCTCCCGCGGCGCCATCGCCATGATCTACATCTCCGGCTTCGGCTGGGCCCTTGGCTGGAACTCCATGCAGTACCTCCTGACCGCCGAGCTGTTCCCCCTCCGCGTCCGCGCCCTCGCCACCTCCTGGGCCATGACGCTGCACTTCGCCAACCAGTATGGCAACTCGCGCGCCGTGCCCAACATGCTGCTCTCCACCGACCACGGCGGCATCTCGCCCATGGGCACCTTCTGGTCCTTCGCGGCCATCACCATCATCGGCGGTGTCTGGGTCTGGTTCTTCGTCCCCGAGACCGCCGGCCGCTCGCTCGAGAGCATGGACCGCCTGTTCGAGCTGCCGTGGTACAGGATCGGTCTTCACGGCAACGCGGACGCCGAGGAGCGCGACATTGTCCACAACGAGAAGCAGGAGGCCGCCGAGGGCGTGCAGGGTGCCGCGACGCACGCTGAGAAGAGGGAGGTTTAGAGATTGTATAATGTGTACACGATAGATGCCTGAAAGCGTCTGATGGTTGAAACCAAAACAAAAGGGCCCATATAATGAATGCAATATGCACCCAAAGAAGTAATGATTCCAAAAGAAACAATGTTTTCAAAGAGAATGACTTTTCGTCCGAAATCTGATGTCTCGTTTGGCGTGACCTGAACCTCGCTTGATCTTGCTCAAACAGCAAAGTAAAAGCTGTGATCGGCCTGCATAGTGTGCGCATGAAACCCTGCAGGGAACAGAATCCCTACATTATGTATGTGACGCAACTCGACGTATTGGATGAAGATCAGAGACATTCTTACACGGACAAAGGCCGCACAGAAGCAAGACGGAGAAGACCCCGTCCGCGGTCAAGATGTGAACAAGGGGGACGGAGATGGCCCGCACCCCCTGTGTCTGTGGGGAAGCGGAGAATTGCCGTGAGGGACTACGGTTAGGACGGGGAACGCCCGCGTGTGAAAGGTGACAGGGTTCGGCCGAGGACGGGCCATCGGCAAAGAGATATATCAAGACCTTCGGAACATCAAGGAAGGATGGTGCATGATCCTTGGATCTGTTGGGAGACGGAAATGCAACCTGTCGGCGCGGCCGTGGAAACGCGGAACGAATTGGACGTCCTCGGCCATTGATATACGCACCGAATACGGGGCGGCCGTGTTGTTGGTCCATGACTAGTCGACTGGCACGATTCTGCCGCCAATGGAACCGAGAGACCGGATCCGGCCATGCTCCCAACGACACGACTTCAATGCGACTTCGTGGAATGGATCATCGGCATATCTACGGCTCGTGAAGGCAATTCCCCCTTGTTTGGAAGGCGACCATCTGTGGCGAGCGATCAAAACATAGGTGCCACCACCCCACCACCCCTGGACCAGGAACGAGTGTCAAGCTATTGGTGTGAGGCTTCAGGTCGAGGGGGCGACAGGATGGATCTCGGTCCCGAGTCACATGGGTAAAGGGTTATCGAATTCAATGGTTCGAACTGACGATTCCTGTGGCTCAGCCCGGCTTCAATGGGATTAGGATCCCGAGCAGCTCGCGTCTGTCCTTGTCCCGAGCAACGCGAAAATGCCAACCATCAGAGCCCATCCAGATTCCAGACCCCGTCTCGATGAAGCTTAGCACACCCAGGAACCTCTTCCCCGGGTGCGCCACGAACGCCAGCGGCATCCAATCACGTCCCCAGTCTCCAAGACCACAGGACGCCCAAAGCTCCACGACGACAGCCGATGTCTCAGCCACAGCTCCGCCAATGGCCCCATCTTCTTCAACGAAAGCAATGAATCTCTTTGAGAGGAACGAACGTTGGCTTGAAGCGGACAGCGGATAGCAGCAATGGCGGCGCTTCGCTTCCCCAGAGCCCGCGCGCTGCCAGCGGCCGTGCTGCCTTTGAAGGCGCTTTGCGTGCAAGCGTGGCCGATCTCCTGGGACTGGGCCATCGCGCCGCCCCCTGACACGCATCGGCAGATTCAGTGGCCAAGAGCATCATAGAAGTCAAAGCCCGTTGGCCGTTTTCGTCGGGAGGAGGACGCACCGCTCTTAATACGCATTGCGCCCATCATGCACGCGTACTTTGTGAATGGTGATTGATCCCGTGTAACATTGTTTTCTTCCATTGTCTTTTTCCGTGTGTCATCCCACCGGCATCAACCGTCCACCATGAGGGCCTCTCTGGTCTCGATGCTCCTTGTGGGAGCCGTGAGGCTGGTGTCTGGATCTGCGTTCACTGACGCCTTGGGCGCGGCCCCGGAGTGTGCTGTTCGTGAACCTGTTCTCTCTACGTGCGTGGACTTCCTTACTGATGCTTTGGTTTAGGTTACCTGCGCTCTCAAGGCCCTGCCTCAGTCACCCTGCACCATCGATAACACGACATGTCTGTGTACGAATCCTGTGTTCAATGGATTCGTGGGAGACTGCGTAAAGACGGCATGCACCGTCCAGGAGGCGCTCAGTATGTGTTTATGGATGATAGTGCTGGCATCGATTGCTGACCTGCTGGGTAGCCGTTACAAATCTGACATGGACGGCATGCGGATTCCCACTGACTGACACGACAAGCACGGCACGCTACACGTTGATTTTCTTGCTCATCCTACCGGTCTCGTTCTTCGCCGTCCGAATGATCGCAAGAGGCCTGCATCTGACGACATGGGGAGTCGAGGACACGACGATTGTGCTGGCTTTTGTATGTCCGGCGTTCTGCGTTGATACCTGAAACAACACTGACTTGAGAGCAGATATTCTTCTTGCCTTTTGTGCCAATAACGTTCGTCAGTAAGTGTTGGCAAGATCTCCCGAAACCGAGGAAATGGCGGGCTGACATCCAGGCAAGTGTTGAACTATGGCCTTGGCCAAGACATTTTCAAGCTGCACCCCTATCAAATCACAATGTTTCTAAAGGTGAGCCTGCAATCCGAAAGACTTTCACAAGAACTTGGCACTAAGCAACCTCAGCTACTTTTTGTCCTCCAGCTGTTCTACATCCTCGATCTTGCGGTAATCAAGGCCTCGATCATCTGCCTATACCTCCGAGTCTTCAGCATCAGATCGTTTAGGACGGTTTTATGGTGCACACAGGGCTTCAACTTCCTCCTCGGGTTTTCCTACGTCCTTCTGAGCCTGGTTCAATGCCAGCCACTGAACCACTATTGGAACGGATGGGACGGTCGGCATCCTGGCAAGTGTGCCGATCTCAACTTGATCGGACTTACCCATGTCGGTTTGAACATTGGTCTGGACGTTTGGATGCTCATTCTGCCAGCATCTCAAGTGTACAAGCTGAACCTTCCTCTGAAGAAAAAGTTGGGGGTCATGGCAATGTTTGGCGTTGGTGTCTTGTAAGTCCTCTCTGTCTCTATCCGGAGCCCATCCCTTTCTAATCCGCCACTAGCCTCACAATTGTGAGCATAATCCGGATCAAAAGCTTACTGGTCTTTGCCACGTCTTTCAACATCACAGGTAAGTCTATTGTTCATCGACACTCATGGAATCGTCACTCATCAATACCGCAGCTGAAACTCTCTGGGGCATCATTTGGTCCTATGTCGAGCTTTGCGTCGGAATCTCCGTTGCTTGCATGCCAGCCGCCAGGCAGCTTGCAGTCAAATTCTTCCCGAAGCTCATCGACCTGACCCGCCAGAGCTTGACGAGGTCTACGAGGTCTGCTAGATCAACCCAAAACACCAACACGGAACTGCGGCCCGTATCCAACAGCCGACGATCTATGAAGTCCGATAATACGGGCGTTTCTATTCTCCAACCGGAGACTCGGTCTTTAACAGACACAACTACGCCCAAAAGCGCTACTTTTACGATAGATGGATCGAGACAGCAGAGATGAAGTCGAAGCAACTGTTCTCTTTATAGCACGAGTACTGTTACTACTGTACGAAGTGATCTTTGGGGAAACATTGGATATGGAGTAGGCGCAATATGGATTTCTTAGAGTACACACATATACCCGAAGTTTCAATAGGTTCTTAGACAGGTTGGCAATTACGGAAGCGTACGAGACACATACAAGAACTAGCGAGGACAACAAAAATCCTTCTTGTCACTGATATTTGACTCGGGGCTTCTTCCAGATGTGAGAACGCAATCGAAAGTGAACGGAGAGTAAATTTCTCGTCGTCATCTGGTCATCAGAAATGTTGTGATACTTGCGAAACGAATGTCTCTTTCTTGTGGAGAACATTCTCTTATCACCATGTTTCGCTTCAGAGTTGCCAGACTTGGTTGTTTCAATAGGTTCGTGCCATTCAACAACCTCGCATGTATCAATACAGGGCAAGCACATGTCAAGAAGCGCAGCGTTGCATGAAACTGCATTTGTATGTGAGAGTTCAGACGAGTCGGATCATCGGTAGGCCTGCCTTTCACCCCTCAACAATCGGGGCGATTGAAGCTCAAACATGGCTTGTTTGTGGCGATCCGAATGTTTGGGGCATTGATGGAATATCCACATCGGGTCTGATCGCATTCAAGGCGATTCGAGGGTTGAGAAGGTACATCCAAAGTTTCGTGAGTGGAACTAGGCCCTGAGTCGGTGATAGTTTTTGCCAAGACTTCTGTGATCTTATCTCGTACATCTCAATCGTATCCCAAGGCCTCAACATGCAGCGCATTTCGTTTCGACCATCAATTGAGTCGTGGCTGAGCATCTTGGTAGTAGAGCACGAGGCTATGAGCTTCATACTGCCAAGACCGCTCAGCGGCTGTTTAGTTTAACAGCTTCATCGCATCCCAACCTGCGGGAAACTGACTTGTGTCGCGCTTTTCCGTCAAAAGTATCTGATTCATGGAGAGCGACGGAGATGACGGATAAGGGCACGGAAGGTTGCTTCTCACCCCGACTTTGGCCGAAGTCTACTCATCCAAACTTTCAGTCTCGAAACAATGTTCTGATGCGCTTGAACAGAGTTGCGGGCGGCATTTGAGCTGCACTCTACGAGATATGGGACGATGGCGGTGAACATCGGCAATTGTTGCACGACCCGCTCGCGATGTCGTCTTCTCATTGCATGCCAAGAAGGACTACTCCGTCACCACCCCAGACTCGGTTCGCGTTCGTTGACCCGCTTGAAACGGCCGATCGGCGGCGGAGCCGAACGTGCGAATGGCGACATTTCGGTAAGGACTCCGAAGGGCTTTGAAGACAGCCGGGGGTACCGGATCGGCATGTGGGTTGCAAAAATAATAGAAGATACAGCATGTACGTACGTATCGATTTTATTTCGTCTGCACTGATGATTGCCTGTCACAGGACTCCATGCAATCAATCCTTGCAGGCTGAGGAACACCAAAAGCAGAGAAATCTAGTGAAGAGTCAAGAACCCTCAAAAAGCAAAAGTGTTGGGCCCTAACCAGGGATCGAACCTGGGACCTCTCCCAGACTGAATTGTCAATGAACAACCCTAAGGGAGAATCATACCGCTAGACCATCAGGGCGAGTAGAAGGAGTGGAGAAACATGCTCCGATGGGAGGGGCGGAGGGCAAGCGAATTTCGTAGCGTGCGTCTTGACGAGATGGTGGGGGCCTCGGAATGGGACAAACCCTCGATCCGTTGAACTGCAGGGGCTGAATCACTCGTGAACGGACAGCCATAGTAAGCTTGGAAGAGTGGTCTTTGAATTCTAGAGTCTTATCTTGTGGCTTGACAAGAGAAGCGGCTTATTATATGTGGAAATTGCCTGCTGAACTAGAGATACCTTGTTTGCGCCTGTATCTTGAAGGTTGTAGAGGAGTGCTGGATTTTGCGTTCCCGATTCCCGGAAAAAGCGGATGGACTCAGATCGACATGAGAGCCAGGAAGTTGTTGAAGAAATGTGCAGTGTTTATTATGAAGTGCGAAGTTTCAACTACTGACAACTTGTATTTTGCTTGTTGTGTTGAATGTTCTTTTCTGCGGATTAAATAGGGTAGTAGTTGAGCCTATCTTAGAGTTATATCTTAGGAATTATATTTTAGAAATGAGTGATGAAGAAGTAAAACATTCCAGCTTCTAGAAGTTATTTTCAAACATAATGAAGACTCTGTTAGCTTCTATGAGAGTGTTTCAGGCTGTGGACATGTCGAATAACATCCATTATTATATATCTTGAGTTCTCGCTATATAGCAAAGTTATATCGCGGGTTTGCCATTCAGCTGTCTTTGCTGCGATCTTAGAACTCAGCCTTCGAGGATGTTGGTTCATTTGATCCAAGATATCTTCTTCTGATCAGAGCACCATATGAATCGCAGCCAGAGATAGCTGATTATTTCTGATGAAGTCGGGTGTAATATGCCAACACGAGATTCACAAAGTCAGTAGTGACTTGAAATCGGTCACGGAACCTCCCTGGTAACTCGGGATTCTGCTTTTCGATAGAACTACGCATTCCTGAAGCACCCTTGACAATTAATTCCACACTCTGAGGCGTCGGACACCAGCAAAGTGAAGCAGTAACCTCTGGTAATGATGTCTTTTACATTCAGGGGTGGAATGGACGTGTGACGCAGCACAGAGCTCAAGGAGAGAGTGACATTTTACAACATTTGAATCAAGTTTAAGATGCGAGCTGAGACGTACGACTGGTATGTTTGGAAAGTCCTCGCCATCAAAAGCGGGTTGGCGGAGCTAAACAACCGCCATTGACCAAAGTTAGCAACAGCATCATGGCTACTAAGGCTTCGACTCTCGTCATTGTCGTTATATTATCTTGATGCCACTCAAAAATTTCCAAAGGCACCTGTCATCTCTGCAATTACCATCTGATCTACGCATGTATTGACTTTCGAGTTGGTGTAGCTTAATAGAGTTTGAACAGTATTCGTGATATCCATGGCTAAATGAAATTCCGCTGACGCACGTTCCTTTCAAGCAAAACATGTCGATATTGCGCAGGGGCCAGGTGCGAAGAAACCGGGACATTTGAATTCAGCGGCACGTGGCATTTGTTCTCTTATTGCGACCGAGCTTCATTATAAGTCAAACTCCAATCCAACACAGACGTCGCATTTCGCGACAAGCAATCAACTCGAAATCTTACGGGTCAAAAACATGTTTTGAACGAGACTTGGCCCATCACTGAGGGACAACGGGTGATGCCCGACCGTGGGGCCACGGACTGTGCATCAACACACTGCACACATTTATCGATGGTACATGCCGCGTCCCCTGGATGTATGGCACTGCATATCATTGCAATACAGTGCGAGAAGGCATGGTTGAAGGTGTCGGCTCATTCAGGTTAAGGCACGCTTCTTCCAGACTCTTGGTACGGAAATTCCAGCCACGGCGCTTTGGCTTCATTACTGACCGGCCAGGCACTGATAACGGTTTACAGGCTACAGCGCTTCTGAATGGGAGTCGACTTCTTCCTTCGCAGATCAATGCTTATAAAAATTGTCGGAGAGTCTTTGGCACCAGTCTTTCATCCTCCAGGGCCACATCAAGCCGGTAGGCCGAGTCATGCTGTCAATCTCAAGGCTTCCAAGCATCAATGATGGCGTAGCACAAGTTGATTAGAATCATAATTAAGAGGCGCAGCAAAAAGTAGTCACCCATAACTTCGAATACAAACATGATGAAGGGAACTGAGCCAAGGCATAGCACGATGTCGGAAGCGCCGGATCCAGAACGTCAACTATGTTCTGGCCTCCGCAGCTATCTCACACATGCATTTCATTTCCAGCATACAGACTTTTGAGCTCTCAACGAAGCGGCTTTTAGGCAGCGCAAAAGGGGCGTCCGGTAGAAAAGATGGCATCAACTGGATTCAACACCACGAAGGAGCGGTCAGCTTTGCTGGGCCAAGACTGTCAAAATTGACTCAACTGGACAGCGGTGTGAAGGCTCCAGGAGATGATGGTCAACGCTGGGTCTGGCCAAAACTCGGTCGGGTCATTAGCGTGGGCATTGATGAGTTCATTAGTGTGGACACAAAAGTACGAAGGGCGGAGTGTATCTCGGTCAAGAAGAGCTACTATCATCTAGATTGCTTGTCCTCGGCCCCCGACAATCTCCTTAGATATCCCGAATATTCTAGCTGGATCGGTTGGTTGTCCCGTCTCCCCGGCGGTCTAGACATACTTCGTCCGAACCATCAAGCAAGGCTTCATGTTGGGGGCTGGGTCCATCTATGCTCCTGAGTCGGTGAGATCCGCAACGACAGCGTATCCTAAGATTCCAGCCAGTAAAGAGAGCAAGTCTATCGTCTACTGAACCTGTAAAGAAGCAAGATACAAATTGAATAATGGAGATTGCCATCCCCCTAATGGCTGTACATGCACTTTGTACCTGGTCATGCGCCCGTAGTGGCTGCATAGGGAGAGCTGCTGTGTTTGAGGGGCGAGGCGCCCGCTTTGAGCACCCACTTTTGATGCCAGGCTGTGCCGCGGTGGATGTGTTTGCTTTTTGTAGGCGCGGAGTTGTTGGCTCGTGGAGAAGGCCTCACTCGTGCTTGGCGGTGGTTTTATCGAAATCATCGGATGATAGACCACAACTTTTGTAACATGCTCGGCGGCTACGTTGATAAGGAAGCTTTGTGCTGGAGCTACACGAGGCTGGGCCAGCTGTCCCCGCCACGCTGAATGTCGGCGACGGTGTCTTGCTACGCGGTGAATATTTCTCACGGTAATGGTAATCAAAAATTCAAAAGGGCCATTTCCGAATGCCTTGGCAAGGATGTCAGTACGGCCAGCAAGGATAGATGACCCAGGTGTGCTCCTGCTGCGCTGGCATTTGGCGGAATCGAGCTCCGACGAGCCTTGCGTCTCCATCGCGTTCTGCCCACGGCATTCTGCCCAACGTGGAGCATGCCGGCTCTTTTCTTCTACAGAAAGACGTCGACGACATGTCATTTCTGGAGAATTACTTGCGGAGAAGTCTGGTTCGGATACGTTGAATTTACGAACGCGAATGACTCTGCGAGAAAATCTTGTTTTTTCACGATCATGCGTTCATGGTGTGAGACCGAACGGGAGTCAATGCTACCGAGGAGATGCACGAAACCCACGGAAGTGATTCTCCCTCCACTGAGAATCAATAATTGGGAATGGGTACTCCATCCGAACGATTGTTTAGATCATATCCCGTCGGCTGCTTCCAGTAGGTAACCCAACAAAAGTGGTTCGGGTTGTAATCGCAACGTTGATTGTGCTGCATGGCAATCTGTACGATGCGTTCACGGGGGCTGAACGTTCGTATCCTAGTGCAAGACCCCTATGCTTATCCAAAGATCCCTTGGCTTAAGATCTGATTGCCCGCAGGTAGGGTAGCAAGTAAGGCGTGAGGCTGGTCCTCACTTGCCTCACAATGTAAATCAGGGGTTGGCTAGGTGTGCTCACCTGAGAACATGGAATGCAGATAGATTAAACATGAGATGAATCCGATTTTTTTACGAGCTTTCTCGGACGAAAGCAACTTTACTGGATTCTGTCTGGTGCGGTTCACGATACGTCTCCAACGTAGAGGTTTTCTTAGTATATCAAAGTGGGCATTGTACCAGCCGGAGGAATCAAGGATGAGCAGAGTACCAAAAAAACCCCGATTCCTGTTGTTGATCTCAATGTGAACCTGAAGCAGTCTCGTTGCTACGGGCAAAAAAGCACGTTGGCGGCCGAGTCCAATGTTTGGATGAGAATACAGCGCCCACTTGGCACATCAACCGATGCTTGCTCCCGTTTGGGGCGCAATCTCGGGGTGGACATGGCTCAAGGACGATACCCACTCATGACCCTCTGTTGGCATTTTCGCCAGCTCTAGCCGGGCGACTCCGACCCCCGTAAGCGGCGGATTCGGCCCCCTTTTTTCGCCGGTCGAGGTCCCAGACGGGGGAGGCGGGAGGCCTCTCGGAGCGTCCGGGGGAAAAGCCGTTGAATCTCGAATTCGGCCGTCCGGTGGTCGTTGAAGCTGCAAAAAAAGAGTTTTTCAACGAAGCGCGTCGAGCAGAATTTGGCAAACCCAAAATACGTTCGTCACGATCGCGCAGAGCTGAGCTGGTCAGTGACCTCGGTTTCGTGTGTGAAAAGTGCGCAGATCGATGGATGCTAAAAAGTCTTGGCAGAGGTTCCAGTCTTGGCATCATCTCCTTTCCAAAAGTCTTGGCATCACGTTTCTGGAGAAGTGCCGTGGGAATTCCTCGAGCTAAATGGAGACTGCACATTGGTGGGAAAAGGGGGCACACACAGACAACGGACCACCCCCTTGCCAGGCTGCCGGGTTCAAGCGTTGTGGCCCCATGGGTTTTGTTGTTAATGTTGATTGAGGCCATCCGATCTCCGCTCCATGTGCCTGTTGCCCAGTATCCGTACCCGCGTTGGATTCACACACCGCTAGAACAGGCAATAGAGCGACGGAGACTGACTCTATTTTTCCTTCTCTACCTTGTTTCATTGCAACAGAAGTCGGGGCCAGGGCCGATAACAGCCAGGTGACATTGAGGGATAACCCAAAAAGCCCATTGTCGCTGCGCGCGCCCCGCGATGCACTGCAGTTTGCGACTCTGCCTACAGCGACTGTAACGTCCACCCACATTCCAGACGGCACAAGTTGGTGATATATTGCAGAAACTGGAGATCGTTTGACCAATCGCGCGGCGCATTGAAAGTAGCGGGGTTTTAGGTATTTTGAACATCAGCGACCGCAGTGTAATGATTCAATGCTTGATCCACATATGACGGAAGACGACTCTTTCAGTAGCATGTTGAATCGGATTAAATCAACACTGTCTCAGAGTCAGAAAACCTGCTCCCGTTGCCCGTAGCCGCTGTAGAATTGGCCCGTCCTCACTCAGTGTCAGCGGTACCCCGGACAGTCGATTAAGGTCACGAAAGTTCAGCAGGGGACGGAAAGCATGATCTTTTAGCGGGCATTGCGGTGAAGGTTACGGGTAATGACTTGCGCAGCGCACCAACTGGCCAGTGAGCGACCAACAGTAATATCAGGCTCGCCACGGCTTAAGACTTTGTCAAGTCATGATCCCTGGCCCCAGGCAATAAAGCGGTTCGGTTCAGTTGGCGCCGCGCTCCACCAATATCGAGTCTATCGATAGCATATGCGTATCCTCTTCACCTTTGTAAGGTTATTCGAGAAAAGCTCTAGCATCAAGGTCAGGGTTAGACGAGCGCTACGGATAGAACAAGTCGGCTTGCTGCCAGTTCGGCAATGCCAGCTCAGAGGCGTCCGTCAAGGTGCCAAAGTCCCCAACGCATTTCCATTTCCGTGAGCTCGGGAATTACTCAGGACCAAGGTAACGGGTCTTATCTAAATGGAAGTTGGACCATCTGGAGCCCCAGTTCATCTCCCTTCGATATACAACCGAAACATGGGTGGCGGCGAATGGGAGCGCTTCCCGCGCGCTAGCGTTGCTTTCGAGTGCACGGAAACATTGCGGATTATGGCCGACTTTTTGGCTCGTTTATTTTTTTCTGCTCACTCCGAACGACTGGCAACGTGACCTCACCGAACCTCAAACCACCCGACTTGTCCCCAAAAAGAAGACTCTCCACCCATCTTTGACATGGGTTAATTCTTTTTCACCAGTCAACCACCCCTGTGACAGCCCCTGACATGTTTCATGGTCCAGAATGCAGAAAGCGCCACTTTTTAGACAAATACGAAATGTGAACCATCTCTGGACTGGTACGGATACAGACAATACGCTATGCCAACTCACTCACGGGTCTGATGGGTTTGCACAATCATGCCCCCCCCTGAGCCGATGGGCAAATTGGAGATCTAAGAGTCAAACGGCCCTGTCCTTGGCGCTGCTCATGCCTTGACATCCTCTTTGGGCAGTCATTCTGCCCCTGTGATCAGCCAAACATGTTGTTCCTGCGCGAAGGTTGCGGCTCGCCGAAGCGTCCGAACCATCCTCCGATATCAAGGTGGATCATATCGACAGGGAAGGAAGGCTGTGCCCGAAATGAATCGATTGTTTTTGCGCCCAGCTTCCATCCGCACCTTTGCCCCTAAACCCCGGTCAACTCAATGTGAAGCCTGGTGCCATCACTTGCCGCGGCGCAGGCCATATCGCACTCAATCTCACTCCATCGTGGACCGGGCGGTACACTAGAAGTTCTGGATGGGCCTCAATCACCCCAGCCCTGGCGAAAGCTTGTATCTGTGAGCTGGACCAAATGCGAGGTCCCACTGGAAAAGTCTTGGCTGAGGGATAGGACTGCAGAATCAGGATCACTGCTCGCAGACGGTGGTGTGGACTTGGCACCAGTTCGGGGGGAGCATCTCGAGAGCATCTCTTCGATATAAGAAGGCGCAGATTTCCTGCCCATCAACGTCTCTTTCTTTCCTCTCCATCCTCTCATCAGTATCTTCCGCTACCGTCTCTCCTTTACCAATCCAACTACTCACATTCTTTAACCCTGGTGGTTATTCATTCGTTGTCAACACTCATCCAACTATTCCAACTCTACGTGTTTTCTTAAACCAACCACCACTTTCAAAATGAAGTTCTCCGCTGTCCTCGCTGCCATCTCGGCCTCTGCCGTTCTCGCCGCCCCCGGTGGCCAGTCTGGCCCCAACGGCGCCGCCGCCATCGAGAAGCGCGCCTCCTTCCCCATCCCCGCCTCCAAGGGCACCGTCACCTACAAGGCTGCTCAGTCCGTCAAGGGTACCTTCGACGGTGGCATGAAGACCTACGGCCGTGGCGTCAAGTGCACTGGCCAGGCTGAGGGTGGCGACAAGGACGCTGTCTTCCTCCTCGAGAACGGCGCTACCCTCAAGAACGCCATCATCGGTGCCGACCAGATCGAGGGTGTCCACTGCAAGGGCTCCTGCACCATCAACAACGTCTGGTGGACTGCTGTCTGCGAGGATGCTCTCTCCCTGAAGGGTGACGGCAACGCCTCCGTCATTGGCGGGTAAGTCACATTCTACTCACTCCCATACCCAATTAAATGGCTAACAATACATCTACAGTGGTGCCCGCGGCGCTGAGGACAAGGTCATCCAGCACAACGGTCTCGGAACCGTCACCATTGACGGCTTCACCGTTGTCGACTTCGGCAAGCTCTACCGCTCTTGCGGCAACTGCAAGACCATGGGCAAGCGCTCCGTCGTCGTCAAGAACGTCAAGGCCTACAACGGCAAGATGCTCACCGGCATCAACTCCAACAAGGGTGACACCTCCACCATCACCGGCACCTGTGCCACCTCCGTCAAGGAGATCTGCACCGAGTTCCAGGGCACCACCCCCGGCAACGAGCCCAAGAAGATCGGCTCCGGCCCTTCTTCCGCCTGCAAGTACTCCACCCTCAAGGCTTGCTAAGCGTCTCGCTCCGCTTGGTCTTCGCCTTCGGTCTCTGGTCGCGACGGTGCATCTCTCATGCGCTCAGTCTCTGTGAGACGCGAGTGAACTTCGTTTTACTGGTTAAAGAACGGGGAAGGAAGACAACGAACCACGACTGTTTCTTTTCTGTGGTGTGTAAGCTGATGCGCATTCACTGGGCCGCTTGGCCATTCTATGTACATATGAACATGGGGTCAGTGTATTTAAACAATATAATCCTCATGACTTGAGTCAACATACCACGCAACCTCATTCGCAAGTGATACTTTGAAACAATTTCCCTCAACAACAAAACTGCCTTCCCCGCAAAACGTCAAAATAAACTTATGGTCGGATCTTTAAATGCATGTCATTGCAGACGCCTCCACCGGGATAAACTTGGCTACCCACAAACGCTAATGCTAAGACGTTTAACGACGGGTATCACGGCACTCTCAGCCTTCCCCGGACGGAAGAACGGCACCCACGGCAACAACGGCACACACAACCGAGCCAAGATCATGGAACGCGTCAACTTCGAGCCAAGTCTGCATCAACCCTGGCCGGGTCCCCAGAATAAAATAAATAAGACTATTTGTCCCCCTATGTTTTTCTGCTCACTCTGGTGAAATACTCGGCAAATTCGGGCAACAAAAGAAAAATATCAACCAGACACTTATTGCGCCATGCAGCAATCTTGTCGAAGACCTCGAAGTTCAACCACGATGCGAAGCGTACACAAACGCACAGTCACCAGTCAATATTCGAATCGACCTACCGAGCGAAATCAGCGAAACCGGCGATGCCTCTAGCCTTCGACGCTTACGAACTTAACGACTTCTTTCCTCTCCGCCGACGAGCCCGCCCTATTGTCGGGGCGTTACTTGGCCAGACCGCAATTCCTTCTTCTCCTCTAATGCGGATGATGAATTGTGTCCAATCGATTTATGCACGGAGACACCTTTTGTGGATTCAACGAGAGTCTTGCTATCCGGGCGTATACTTCTAGCTATCCGGGCGGATAACTACTTATATTAGGTCCAGCAGTTGGTACTTTTACTACTCTGGTCGCTATTGCTATCCCTCTCTCTGTCCCTATCGTTGTTGTTGTTGTTGTCGTCGTCGTCGATCATCTCTATCGCCGTATATCTACTACCCGCCGGGTTAGCTAGAAGTACCCGCCCGGATAGCAAAACTCTTCAACAAACTCAGGCTATGGTGCAACCGGCGGCTCTTCCTTGGCTGTACCCTCCTTCGATGCCAGGAACATAAAACCTGGATCTCCGATCACACCCACGGTGAAGACCCTAGATTGGTCCTCCGCCCGATAAAACCAACCAAGCCGGAACTCCAGGTCTGCCATATGTTCAAAGAGCCGTTTGGAAGACAGCCGTTCCACGTCGTCCGGAAGATATACCCTGATATTCGAGCCCTTGAGCAAGGCAGACATCGCCGTCATACTATTGAAACCATTCGGTGCAAGGCCTCTCACGTCCATATCCAGCGGCAAGCCTTTCCCCAGAAAATGACGAGATGCGGTAGACAGAAGCGCCCAGACATTAGCCAAAGTTACTGATGCCATTATTGTGACAAGAGCCCAGGTCACCAGCGATTTCTGTCTGAGGCGTCGTCGCTCGCGGTCGGTAACCGTTGCGTTCAGCTTCGAAAGATCGTCGGATGGAGGACTTCGGTCTACAGAGCTCTCGTTCATCTTGAAGCGATTTTCGAGGTTGGCTAATTGGGCTGCAATGAGGGCGTAGTTGTGACCAAGTTTCTTGACGATGGCGTCTTCCATTTCTGGGTCGCGAAAGTCTTGGGCCGAGAACGGGCCATGCGGCTCAAATAAGACGCCAAACTGATCGTTCGTTAAACCGGCGAGTTCCCAATCCAGTTCTACTGAAGGCTGCGCACTACCCACGGATAGGTCGTCAAACTCGTAGCCGACCGGTGGAATGTTGAAGGTAGGCTCCCACCGTCTCATGGTTAGCCATCTGGTCTTGGTGGCCTTGTTGAATCCAACACAAAATCGTTATTCAAAACTTTGAGGTCTACCTCGGTGGCAACTTCTTCCCAGGTGTAGTTGCATCTCCATATTGTCAGGTTGTCGAATTGATGAGTGGAAGCATTGTAGACACCCCAGGCATAGGTTTCTGTTCTGGAGAACGTATGGGAATGATCGCAATCATTGGACTTGAGATCAAGCGCGCAAAGCTGATTCATTGTGAAAAGATTGTCCGCGGAGGTGAACTGCTCAGCAAAATAGATATCTCTCGGCCCTCCCACGATTTCTCCATCTTCCCTGACAACTCCCAAAACAATTGGATTCCTCAGCTCGGCTTGTCGACCATCCGGGCAGGTGATTAGCTCAGCTACATACACATCTCTGAGGATACGGGGACCTCCATGGTTTACAACCTTGTAATTGTTCGGTTGAATGCTTGAACAGACGGATCCCAATCTGGCAGCTGCCGCCGTGATTTGGATCGAAACTCTCTCGGATAAATTCAAGTGCCTCGCACTCCCAAAAGTAGTGAAACACAAGATCGGAATATGTGCCCTGCGGATAAACCAGTGTTGGATCATCTTGATACAGAACAAGACTGCTGACCAGTTTTCGGTTGTTTGTAGATATGTCGAGGCTTGTGGAGGTGTTCTCAATCTTGAAAGAACTCAGCCATGTTTCTTGTAAAAGCTGGACATTCCGGACGTCTGGAATCATTTCGGTGAAGAACAAACTAGAGGCTAAAGTCGTCAAGAACGCACACAGTAAGGTGACAATTTGCGAGGAGCTCACGGTCCAAGCTTGTCGTCTTAGGGAGTCTAAGAGAGTACGTGATCCCAACATGTCCAGATGTGATGTATCGAGATCCTGCGCGCTGCAAGGCTTTGAAGACAGCATGTGGATTGTCGAAAGGCTCCTATAAGCAGAATTGCAGCAATTCGCATAGATTGAAATTGCGAGAACGATAAGTGCTGGCATTGACGTCCAAAGTAAGTGAGTGTAGCCTGTATTCGTGGTTATGATGAGCCGGTCTTCGGTTCCTGAGAGGCTGTACGTGTACAGAAGGGCTGCGATCGTTGAAAGTGTAAAAGTGATAGACATTGCTCTTACCCATGTCCTTAAGACGAATGGAGCAAAGTCACAATTACTCCAGGTGGCCGCCGGGGAGTTGAAATGAGACGTCGCCTGTTCTTCAGTTGTAGCTTTTTGTTCGCTAATTAGGAAGAGCATATGACCAAGAATGGTAGAAGGGTTTCGTTTGTAAGCCGTGATACTTCTGCCATATCGAAGCAGAATGACAATTGCAATGAATGCCACGATACCATTCAATACTGCACGGTACGCGCATACATTCAAGTTCACAACGAGCTTGTCGGCGGTATCGGTTGTGGAACCAGCTTTTGTTTCCTTCGGATGGACTTTTCCTCGCAGAAAGTAGTGCCCAAGCAAGGGAAAAAGAGTCCGAGAAACATTGAGAGTCGATTCGTAAAGTAAATCAGTAGAGTAGGATGACGCGTCGCCACACTTTCTGGCTGCTAGCTCAGAGGCTGTCAAGTCTCCAGCCGCTTCCTGTAGCGTCATAAAGCAGACTGGACCAAAGAAAAAGGTCCCCTGTCTACAGATGTCAAGCGCATACATGCTTTCCTCGGCCATGGCC
Organism: Colletotrichum chrysophilum; assembly: GCF_026319265.1. Lineage (NCBI taxonomy): Eukaryota > Fungi > Ascomycota > Sordariomycetes > Glomerellales > Glomerellaceae > Colletotrichum > Colletotrichum chrysophilum. The sequence goes on along the minus strand of NW_026517450.1, from coordinate 20,477 downwards.
CAGAAGTCCGCTGAGACAGGTGATACTTCTTTGTCTGACAGAAGCATTGCTTCGGGACGGACCCCATTGTCTACTACTTGCACTTTCGACTTTGAAGACGTCGATGTGCACAGAATCGCCGCAAAACTCTGAATGACTGGCAAGTGTGTTTCCCCTGGCATATTAAGCCTTGTAGAGTAAAACAATGTCTGATTATTTTGTTGTGGTAGGTTCGGACATGGTCTCGACTTGGCTACTCCGCCGTTGAAATTTTGGGCACCCCACGAGCCCACCCATTTGTCGAAAAGCCTGAAATTATTGTTAAAGAGCGTGGCATTCAGAAGACGTTGGTGCCACAGGAGCCGACTTTCAATCCTGATAGGGGACTCGCAACCTCGAAATCTTAGGTCCAATTGAACTATATAGTCAAACGTTTCGTTGGAGTTGCGTTGCTTCCGAGGTTCGGGTTTGGTTGACGTGAAGGACTCAAGTTTAAGGCAATGCATATCTGCAAAAAGACCATCAACTTCGGCTGTCAAGGGCGCATCTATGCTCCCTCTGGGAGGTGCGTTCCGTGATCTGAATGTTTGGTACGCTATATCCTCGTTAACTCCAAACGGGCGCTGCAGCTGGAAGTTCTGCAATGCTTTGATGAAGTGGTATGCTCGCGCATCCAGAACTTTTGTGTCATTGAAGCTGGATTCCATAGAGTCGAGAATTTGCACGTCAACTTCGTTCGCTACTTTGACGCTATTGACGCTAAGTAAGCCTGGAGCAAGAACGATTTGAGCTTTGATGAAGAACGACGCGAGGGTTACGAGAACCACCAGATAGTGCCGTCTTCTCAGTGACTCAAAAAGTACTACTGGCGGTGACATTGCTGTGTAGTCGAGTGCATAATCGTCCTTTTCCAGTTGCAAGTGCTGCCGCAGAGCTATCCAAGGCGTATATCGAAGAGCTTGAAGCTCCACTCTCGACCAAAGAATCGAGATGACTGTGAGAACTAGCAACTTGAATGTAAGGACACATGATTGAATCTCTGACTTTCAATTAGAAGACCTAACAATTACTGGGCCGAGACGCCACCAGGATGCGTAGTCCGATTGAGTCGTAATAAGACCAGTATGCTTCTGAGAATATGCGTACATACTGAGAAGACCAGCGGTACTAACAGCGAAGAAGCCCATAAAAATGAACAAGGACGTTGATCGAAGCCAGAGTGGACGCCAAGACACAACTTTTCCGGATGAAGGTCTCAAGACATCCTCTTTCCCACTGCTGGTCCTGGAAGGTGTGATGGTTGAGTGGTCAGCATCCGATGAAAGCCGGTGATATTGCGAAGCTCCTGGGCGTTCTGCAGTACCGCCGATGTTAACCTTGTGAACCCTTGTGAACCCCTACGGCTGGCTCGTTGTGATTGAATTGGGCTGGAGTGGTGTCGCCTGTGAAACAAAGGGGGCTGATCTCGTTCTCTTCGGAACGAATGTCGTCGGTAGCTTCGTTTTCCCGACTAGATTGTTGACCACGTGCTGTCATATTGAATAGTACCTTAGGTTGACAGAACAATACGTTATGCAGAGTTGACAGCTCAAACTAGAAGTCTTTCTAGAAGGTTGAAAGGTGTATGGCATGTTCAGTGGCTCAAGTTTAGGGAACCACCGAGGTGGGTCGTCATCGAGAAGGGTTGATGGGCCCAATAGTAGACGAGGAGCAAAAGAGAGAGGGAAGGAAAAAGTCGGCTGGCGTCGTCTAACGTGATATAGATGTAGTCATCCTTCAGCTTACGTGTAAGGCGACAAGGGGGAATGAGACCTGCTTAGCCGAGCTTACTTCGCCTCGTCATACCAGCTGAAAAAGACGTGGGAGGAAGAATGCATGGCAAGTAGGGGCGAATGAACCACTGATACCGCTTTTGGGCAAAAATATACAGAAGGCTGCGTCATTGTGGCTGATCCGACTCTCTAACATTGATTATAATGGTCATAGCCAGTATCTCGCCCACACATCATGCTCCTCCTTGCTGCCTCGGAAGGCAAACTCGATCTCTGTGATATCCTGAAACCCTTCCTTCTGTTTGGGCTCCTTGAATCTCGACTTGAAGCCGTTGAAGGCCATCTTAGGCAAGGCCACCCTGGATTCGGGATTGAGCTATATTGAATAAGCATTCGTGCTATGACGTTGGAGCAAGATAGACCTACTGATGCATTCATAGACCGCACGGCGTTATTGTGCTCGCAGACGTTCAATGGCGTCTTCAGCCACACACATCGAATGGGAACCTGTTGTTTCTCAGCAAGCTGAACCCACACAGCTCTTGTATCAGGATCGGCGTTCGTATTGTCTGAGGACCGTCAATAAAGACTCTTGAGTGCGGAGAACATGGGTATTTACCTATTGCGACAGACTGGCCGGCGCTCAAGAACTCCTTGGCCGCTTGAACACACTTGTCACGTCTGATGACAATGTTAACTTCAGTCTCTCATACGGTTTCTCAGGGTTCAACGTACGTTTTGAGAATGTCTTGATTGATCCGTTCATAACCCAACGGCTTCAGGTGATTCCAGAAAAATGTGCTCTTGCCGGCGCCCGGTGGCCCACAGCAGATAACAATGTCCTGCTTGTTCTTCTTCTCGAATAGGACGTCTGATGTGCTGGTCTTTGATTCTTCTGGGTAAGAGTAGTGTATCACGTCGAATTCCCGGACGAAATCGCGCGGTTCCTCGCCAAGAAAGAATTCCTCTGGAGTCTTGTAGTCGATGCCGATGTTGTGGGCCAGATTTCGATCTGAGCAGCTGAAGTCCTTTGCTGTGGCGGAGCCGTTCTTACCGGCAGACTTCACCGTCGCTATCCGTCCGCCTGCATCGCCAACGAAGACGCTTTGCTCCAGGTCGACTTCGTCGCTGATATCGTAGTCTTCGCAAAGTTCTTTCCACATGCCCGGCCGAGGTTTCCTGTAGATGTCCTTCTCTGTCGCTGCGTATACCGTGGTGGGTATATCGAGTTGTGTTAGGACGGCGTTGACCTTCTGCTTGAACGAAGATACTCGGTCTTTGGTTGACTTGGGGCCCTTTGCTTTCGGATGTGGGTGTAGTACAAGCCCTGCTTGGTTGGACAGGACTACGACTCGGTATCTGGCCATGTTAGCTGGTTTTTCTAAATGTGTTGCAGACGATCATTACCCCTCATCGTTATACAGCTCCCTCAGCCGTCCGGGAACGGAGGCATGCCACCACTTCCAGTCTGTTCCGTCGTCTGAATGCTTCTTGCCAGAAGCCGTGTTGATCAATGTAGAGTCCTGGGCGAAGTGCGTCAACACCACACTTCTTCAGCAGTCACGTCATGTCAGATCTGCCATACCAGATCGAATGCGGCAACTTTCGTTCTCTTCTTCGATTCGGCAGGGGGGTTCTCAGGTACGTAACGACCAACCAAGAGGGTCGCTGGGGTGTCTTCGTTCGGGGCTCGTTCTGTCCATATTGTGCGATCTTTCGGCTTCTGGGAGGCGGGCTTGAAGAAATTTGCGACTGCGCTCTCTTGAAAATGGTCAGTCGGATTCGGCGCAACCATGCGTATGTGCAAAGCTACTTACTGGTCGTCCCGCTCTGGACCTTTCGCTTGACTGGTGGAGGAGAGATCGAGTCTCTCTGTTTCCGCTTCGCCGCCGACGAATTTGAGGAAGACATCTTCAAAGTTGTGTGAAGCAGTCTACTTCCAATTGAGGCAGAGATTGGTCGGTTGGGGAGGAAAATTAGCGACAAGCGCATATCGAGGGAAGGAACCCAGAAGGCGCTCCGGGGAAGCTGTGACCTTTGGTGGGGCAGTGACGGCAGGTGCACAGAACGCGCCGGGAGCGCGTCTTTGGAAAGAGCAAGCACGGACCAGTCAATTCCAATTCCACGTGACCTCCAATTGAGCAGCGACCAGATTCCCCGCGATTTTACCGACGCCCAACTCACTTCACCGAGCTTCACCACTGCGGCCTCTTCGTGCCCAGCCCAGCCATCTCACTCCAGCGTCTCAGTACTCAATTACAGCCATGTACGAGCTCTTTCTGACGACGCTCGTCGACGATGACGACATCCAGGCGGCGTGCGCAGTGCTAGGTGGCCTCTGCGCCATGCCAGCGTGGCAGAGTCTCCATCGCGTTCTCTACTTCAAGGGCCCTGCTAAGCCCGGCGGCATCTCGAACCAGAACTCGATCGTCAAGACTCCCCGAAAGGACATCCAGATGCTGTGGAAGGATCTTCACCAACAACTTAGTCGTCAGTCATACATCCTTCAAGCCCGCTACGAGGTCTTCAAGGACAAGGACTTCGGCCCGACTGCCCCGGAAGTTGACTTCAACACTCGCCCCGGCACCCTGCGGTGGACAGACTTTCCCGACCCGCCTCAGGGAGGCCGTTCGACGGTTACGCAGCGCAAGAAGACCGAGATCTGGGACCAGCGAAATCTGCCGGCTGTGATGAAGGACAACAACTACTTGTGCGTACGTTGCGACTAGGTGTGTGGGCTACTCACTCACATTGCACAGGTTCAAGAGCGAGGCTATTGAGGAGACGTACCAATTCTTCAGAGATGAGGTTGAGTTCTGCCTTTCACGGCATTACATTCTTCAAATGAACGGAGGGGGTGCACCCCTCACTCACCTCGCGCCATGGGAGAATCTTTCACCGGCTGATCCTGGACGCCGCTGGATGTTCCTCATCAAGGTCCACGTTCACCAAGACAACAAGCCCGATGAGATCCTTAAAGCGCACGAACATCTGGCCACCATCAGACGTGAACTCGAGGGAGTTTTCGACTTCAAGCAGTTCGATAGACGCATTCACGACACCAGGGTTGCTGTCGAGATGCGCAACGCCCCCGCGCCTCTGCCGCAAGTCATGACTGTTACCGATCAGCGGTGAAACTGAATCTGGGAACAAATCAAGGAGAAAAGGACAGAGCAACACACGCGCGTGGAACGAGAGCCTATCCGATTGTCGGTGGTAGCGTTCTTCTGATGCTTTACAAGGGTTTCCTCGCGAATGGCTTCACCTTGACTTTGCCGTAGAAGCCACGGCAGTGTTCAGACGGAAACATGCATAAGTAACAAACCTGGGAGACAATTTCTTCCACATTGTTAAAGGGACGATAGCCCTGAAACCCACCGACAACCAAGACTTTTACACGTGCCGCGACACATGCTCGAAGCTCTATGTGGATGCGTTAGCCACGAGTCCACCAGCATCGCAAATTACAACATTGAAGCCAAGCTTCTCGGTTCAGATTCTCCGTTGACATGGACAAGGGAAAAATCGGAAACTATTGGCAATACAGAGGCGAAGCGCAATAAACAATTCTCGCATGAAGCAAGAATTTCACGAAGATAGCGGATAGTGGGCGAAGATGCCTTTATCAACAATACAGGGAGATGATGCTGGAGGTGGAAGAGCCCACTGGTTCCAGAAGTTTTCTCAGGCCAAGTGGGTCAATGTGTCTCACCCAGAATGGTTTAGAATGAGGAGCTAAACTCACCTATCCTACTTCAAGCTTATTTTTTGTGTCCTGTGGCGTGCCATGGTTCTTTCGGATTTTCGTGCCGACACTCCCAACTATGAGTGTGATTTTCATAATAAACCAAGACACTGGTTGGCGGTTGGGAGAGATATCTTGCCATTCATCGACGGATGCAACCAAGGATAAGACCGGGTAATAAGATGCAGGGGCTTTCGCCTACCCGGAGGATCGCTTTCAGTCGATCCCCCGACAGCGGCTGGTCGTCCAATCTCCGTGCCATGATCGCCGTCGCCTGGGCTCGCGAGTCGCTGGTCGCGAAAAAACTCGGCTCGACCTGCGATTCAGTGACAATTGACTGCAACAATCAGTTGCAAGTGTGAATGACGTATGGATAATAACGTCCCGCGCTTGCATAGAAACAATAATTGGTCTTATTTCTTTTTCGCTGCGGCATCAAGCCGCCCTGACTCTTGGTGTTCATACATCCCTTAGTAATGCTGCATCCTTCATCCATGCCGAGCCAAAGTTCGAGTTTCAAGCTGATTAAACCCAGGCAGCGGTCAGTCGTGCACAAGCCCTTGTCCCGCTGTGCCTCTTGAGTCTCGTCTTTTTGCTTCGTGGCAACCGTGGATAAGCAGAAGAAAAATTTAGTCGCCCAAGATCTCTAGGCTCGTTTCACTCGGAAATGATGCTGTCCACTCTCCACATATCTCAACTGAATGAGCCGAGGACGCAGGCGATCCTCCCTCGACGAACATTATGGGCTCGCGAAGTTCGGACGACAAGGGAGCAAGAAGAGTAGGCCAATGCGTTTTCGACGGCTGAATTCAGACGGTTTGCCGCTCAATCGAGAAGGGAAAGCCACAACGGAGAAGCGCGAGAGCAAGCATATTGAGTCAAGAGCGGCTGTGGTGAGAACCTCAATGGGGCCTTTCCGACTCCTTTACTCGTAACGCACGTGTACCGTGGTGGCTCCCGCTCGTGGGCGGTTCAATCCCAGCAGGCAAGGCCCCTCGCGGGCCACTTTGGCTGACACAATCCATCGACCAGCATCCCTGTCGAGGAGGATGATCAATGAGCGCCTCTGGGCCAATCGGAATCATTCAAGCTCAGTGTTGACAGCAAAAACCGTCCAGGATGTGGAGACCCTTGGCGAACCTCGCAAAGCTCGGGCGGGAAGATCTGGAGATTCTAAGGTTTGCACTTCACAACGACGGGGCCAAGGCAAATAGATTGCTCACCAGCGGACGATCCGAACCACCGCAGAAACCATCGCAAAATTCGCGGATAGCTCCAGAACTCTCTTTGAGAACGTCCACAGCATCACTAACACGCGTTGCTGACCTTATCTATCAGACTCAGTAGCGCCAGGGGCAAGATGCTGTTTGTGTTTCAGGTTCGGACGAGCAACCCGTGAGCTGGAGGGGCCGCAGACTGGGGTCGCCGTTGGTGGTTGGCTCGGTTGAGCGCAAGCAGGTGGCCCGTCAAGGGGTTAAATTAAGCTTGGGGTCTTTTGGGGTCGAGTCGGGACGGCTTGCTTCCCAAAGAAGGGCCAACCATAGGGATGCGAGGAAAAAAACCGCAGGGCCGTAGCATGGCCCTTCGACCAAACCGAACTGAGCACATCACCCGCCTGCCAAGCTGCAAGGCACGTATCCCGCAATTTAGACACAACAACGGCTTCCCCACAACGTTAACCCCTTTCAAGATTATTGCTCCAATCGCGGTTCTCGCCGCGAGCCAGACTGCGGCCAGGTTGTTCGGAGGCGGTAGCGGTTCTCTCGAGAGTCTCGCGAGCCATCCTTGCCTGTGCTCACCAGAGATTAACGCCCATGGCGAGATCCTGGATCGTGACTGGGTAACATCGAACCGATGAGGCGGCATCGTGGGTACTGGGACGGGATCACGCCTGCCCCTTTCCATAGTTTAGGCTTGGCAGGTCTGAACTGGCATGACCTATCCGAAGGTGGGGTGACGGGCGAGGGAGGAGAAGAGAAACGGCGTGTAAGAGGCACACATATATGAGTAGAGTTCTGTCTCACCACCAGGAACTCTATCTCGTTCCCTTCTCCAACAGAACAGTCACTCATCTGTCCACTCATTACTTTCAGTCATTCTCTACAGCTCGACGCCGGCGTCACTTCACTCATTTTCACCTTTGTGTGCACATCGCTTCTAACGCCCGGAATCACCGTCCTTCTTTTTACCAAAACCTCCACCAACCGTCAAGATGAAGTCCATCGCTGCTCTCGCCCTCACCGCCTCCATGGCCAACATGGTTGCCGGCCACGCCATCTTCCAGCAACTCTGGGTCAATGGCGAGGACAAGGAGTCCACCTGCGTCCGCATGCCCGCCTCCAACTCCCCCGTGACCGACGTCACCTCCAACGACATGCGCTGCAACGCCGGCTCCGCCGCCGCCTCCACCACCTGCGGTGTCAAGGCCGGTGACACCATCACCGTCGAGATGCACCAGCACAACACCCGTGCCTGCTCCGAGGAGGCCATCGGCGGTGCCCACCACGGCCCCGTCATGATCTACCTCTCCTCCGTTGAGGACGCCGCTGCCGCCGACGGCTCCAGCTCCTTCTTCAAGGTCTTCGAGTCCGGCTACTTCGCCAACAACAACACCTGGGGTAACGACCTCATCAACGAGGGCTGCGGCAAGCAGAACTTCGTCATCCCCTCCGACATCGCCCCCGGTGACTACCTCCTCCGTGCCGAGACCGTCGCTCTCCACGCCGCTGGCTCTGAGGGTGGTGCTCAGTACTACATGTCTTGCTACCAGATCAAGGTCGAGGGTACCGGTTCTGCTAAGCCTGAGGGTGTCTCGTTCCCTGGTGCCTACAAGGCCACTGACCCCGGTCTGTTGATCAACATCTACAACACCATCACCAACTAGTAAGTACATGAAATGGCGTGGTTGATTTGAAATGGCAACTAACATTGTCTCCAGCGTCATCCCGGGCCCCGCTGTCTACGGCTCTGGCTCTTCCGGCTCCGGCTCCGGCTCTGCTCCCGCTTCTTCCGCCGCCGCCTCCGCCCCTGCTGCCACCAGCGCCCCCGCCTCTTCCGCTCCTGCCGCTGCCGCCCCCTCCAGCGCTGCCCCCACCACCCTCGTCACCTCCGCTGCCGCCGCTCCCTCCGCTGCTGCTCCTTCCACCACCTCTGCCGCTGCTGCTATCCCCACTGCCCCCAGCACCGGCTGCAAGCGCCGCCGTGCTGCCCGCAAGGCCCGCCGCGCCGCCCAGTACTAAGCAGCGTCGACTTCGGTCCGCTGTTTAGAGGAGTAAAGATATAGGACGTGTATCTTTCAGGTACATATTAGAAGTTCTTTGTACATAATATTCTCGCGTACTTCTGCGATTTACGCCCCATTGAGTGGCACAAACAAGACTATTTACCTTGTTCAAACAAATTTGTCCCGCCTACAATGTGATTTAATGTTGAACTTCATCGGTAGCTCCATTTGCATCCACGCGACTAGATTTGCTCTCCTCCCGACTGTAGTGATGACTGCCGAGTGACGATTCAACTCTGTCAGGATCTTGTCTTGACTGTAATCCCAGGCGAACATGTCAACGGGTGAACCTAGCGGGCGAATCGTTTGTTACGAATACATTGGCCTCTTTTTGCCTTTCAGCGATTCAAGGGCATGTCGAGCGAGAAGGCGTAGCCAAATGGGAAAGGCTATTCAAGAACGTCAAAAAGACTTGAGAAGGTAACGTGCTTATATCCTTATATTCTGGTATGGCTTATGTACAAGTGCAGAGAAATGCTAATGAACTCCATGCAGGCCAGTCCGTGCTCGCTCAAACTCAATCATACACGTCCAACTCGTTGAACCAAAGCCGATCCCCTAATCTCGTGAGAGAAATATAAGAATTGAAGGTAAATGTCGAGAGGAAGAAAAATCTCGGCGAATCGTCTTATGTGCTGTAAACAGCAACATACTTGACTTCCATCATGGACTTCTCGCCGCCGACAGTCTGCGCATTGGGTGTCTTGGTACCAGCCTTGGCATCGGGGAACTCGCCACCGATGGCAACGTTAAGCAAGATCATCTTGGGTGTGCGAGCCAGGTTATTCCAGTACGTCGCATCGCCGATCTGCTGGCCGGTGACCGTCTGGGTCGGCTTGTCGTTGACGTACCACACCAGCTTCTCCTGCTGGAAGCTGCCGCCCGCGGAGCGGTCCACCTCACACGCAACCTTCACAAACTGCCCACGGGGGAACTCGGCGCTGGAGCTGATACCAGTCTTCTCGTTACACGGGCCGCCGTCGATGACACCGCAGTGGGCGGTCTGGAACACAGTGCCGACGCCGTTGGACACTTCGAGCATGTCGATCTCGCCGACACTGGGCCAGGAGGTGACGTTCTCGCGGAAGGAGGATCCCATGGACCAGAAGGCGGGCCAGATGCCGGCTTGCGTTGCGGGATCCGAGGCCGGGACCTTGATGCTCGCCTCCATGCGCAGCTTGCCGCCCTCGGGGCACTTGAAGTCCTGCGCGGCGGTGGTCTCAATACGGGACGACGTCCAGGACTCGCCGCTCTTGATAGGCGTGATTGCCAGCGTGCCGCTGGAGGTGATGCCGATGTTCTTGGGGTCCTTGGTGTACGTCTGGATCTCCTGCGTGCCCCAGTTCGCAGCGCCGCCGGGGTAACTCGTGCCGAGGTCGAACTTCCACTTTGCTGAATCGGGTAGAGCGCCGGCCTTCTGTGTCGAGAAGTCGTCCTGGAAGACGATCTTCTTGTAGCCGGCGGGTAGGGTGGGGCCGCCGCCGGTGCTGTTGCCCTTGCCTGGGGTGCCGCTCGCTGCGGGCTGGAGAGGGTTCGAGGCGGGATCGGGAGTAACGGGATCGGGGGTACTTGTGGGCACTGATGGGACGGCACCGGAGGGTCGAAAGCCGGAGCCCGGCTTGAAGCCTTCGGGGGCGTGGTGGTTACCCCTGGCTGGGAAGGGGGCCGGGGTCGCCAGGCCGTAGCTGGCAAGAAGAGCAATAACTGACAAAACCTGTTTTGTCGACATGTTGGCCAGCTTCATCAAGAAGAAAGGGGAGAAAAAAGCAGAGAAGGGAAAGCGAAGGTAGTAAATGCGCTTGCGCTTGATGACCTTAGGAGAATAAGATGGGTGGATGATCCAGAACTCTCCAGTCTAACGGGATTTCCAAAGACTTTATAACCTATGTCATTTCAAATCTGATGGAATCATATATCATGGCCATTATTACCTATTTCCCCTCGGTTAGATGGTTCGTCTAGTTCGATCTCTACCTCTATTCTAAGTCTAAGTGAGTGAACCCTACCGGTGGGATATGTGGATCAACAACATGGAAGCCCGCTATTTTCAGCATCCAATTGCACTACTGTCATGAGGGTTCTCCTATCTTAGTCGTCACTGTTAAGCTTAGTCGCTTACCAAGTAGATGGCTTATTCAAGGCTGCCATCCCATAAAAAGCTGCCGAAGCTGATGGCCGAGTGGGTCCCCGGGGTCGCATCTTTGACGTGAACCATTCCGACATTCCGGCCTGTCGGCCGGGAATCAACCAAGAGGGCTGAGTTCCTGAGCGACCCCTGATTTTTTGGCCCTCGAAACTGGGTCTGAATGCTATGTAGACCTCGTTCTCGCGTGTCTGCGTATCGGCTAAGGGGTTGTTTAGGATTACTGACTCGGCAATATCGCTGCTCTCCCGCTGTCGTTCATGCGCAAGCCACCACACCCCGGATCGGCCAGCGATTTGGAACTTATCAGACGGCGTTAAGGCGACTTCAGCCCCACAATCACTGTTAACCCCAGACAACCATATCTATTTCTAACCCACGGTCTCCCCAGACGGTTTGAATTTACCTCTCACAGGCACCACAGACCGCAAGACCCCAAAAATGGGTTGTTTCTGGGCTAATTTCTGGCCTCGTGCCTGGAATTGACTTGGCATCCCGCGCGCCAAGTTGACGTGCGCCAGGATGGGATCGGACGCAGAGGCCGACTTCTTTTGCAGTGCAGCCAGCTTTCGAGCACGCGGCGGGTGGTTCACTGTCGGCCGTTTTGCCTGTTTCTTCAAAATCTCCGTGACAGTTTTCGCCAGGGATGGGAGCTTCGGTTGGCGATTTTCGCAGGGTCTCGACTAGCCATGCGCTGCTGACGTACAATCTATTCAAGACTACAGCTCGGCTTGACCTCATGCGACCAAGCTATTTGACAGCTGTTTTGCTCGCGGCTGTTACTCTGTATTTATCTCATTGGTTTCCACTCACTTCAATTCAGATTTGATTTCAGGTTCTTGGCAAATTCGGCAGTCGAACCGTTTCAATTCTATTTTAGCTCTCGGAGCCCACTCAAAGTGTTCCTTCCAGTCACACGTCCGTGGGAGTCAGAGGTAATGTTATTCTCAAAATTTCCTCCTATTTTGCACCGACTTCTGTGAGCTTTTCTGAAATAGAAGCAATCCAGAAGCAATTGAGAAATGGTGCATCGGCATATCGCTCTTTCTGTGCTAGAGTATGTATCACTGGGCGGGCTCAAACAGGACTTACTTTCTGTTGTGGAAGGCAGTTATGAAACGGACAAAACTTCAAGCTTGGCTGACAAAAGACCAAGTTGTATTTTACTCCGTCGATGAGGAGGCAACTTCGCATCGCAAAGTATTCGGGGCAACTGTTATTGCTTATGAACATATTGCGGACATTGATTACTTTGATGACGTCGAGGGGGATTTGGACGCCACGTGCAGTTCACAAACTTCCCAGTTTCACAAACGTTCTTGCTGGCAGTGCCAACTAAGATGCTGAGTCTGTGTTTTACCGCCTTCCCAGTTCACCTATGTTAAACGTGGTCTAAACATGACATTGTATGAGCAAATCTATGGTGGGCTACGTGTTTATATACCACGCTTTGAACTAGGTCATTTCATATCACAATTTCTAGCCTGGAATGTTCGTCAAAAAGAAATCAGTCAAGTTTTTAATTATTGAGAAGCGGGTACCGCCAACGCTTGTTCTTTCTGTCTTCTTTTTGACCGTGAGCGTCGCTAATGAGCTCTTCTGAGCTCCGGTGTCCAACTTTCTCAGCAAAGACCAAAGAGATCTCGGCCTAGATCTCTTTCCAAGGTCGCTTCTGAGGGTGTCTGAAGGATGAGGACTGTCGCTCCCACTGACCACCGAGGCCCATTATTTCCCAGTAGACGCCAAGGTATCTGCAAGTCACGAGCATCCAATAAAAATCTGGATCATCTGTAACCTCTTCATGGCCATTGTTCTCGTCGTCTTCTTTTTCTTCGTCATCATTCTTCTCACTCTCATCTGCTTCCTCATCCTCGTCATCGTCTTCGACTTCGGCGCCGCTGTGGACTTGTGGCTGTTCGGCGTTGATTGCTTTTATGAAAACAAGTCGGTGTGCTGCAAACTCATAACCAGTCTTTTCGAGTTCCTTGTCATGAGCCAGCAAGGAATTGAGACACTCAGAGTCCACGTATAGAGGATAAGCGAAACGAATGGGATCCCGGTGATCTTCCGGTGGTACCTCTCCCTGTTGGTCTCCGCCAGGTTGGTCTCCGCGAGGAGGGAGACTCGATACCCACTTCATGAACTTTTGCCGAACATATTCAGGAGATACGCTTGCGAGCGACGGGTCTGCGATGATCGTAAGGCGAAAATGCCGTCTCAAGCGCTCTCTGTCGAACTTTGATTGAAATTTAAGCGTGTTGTCGATGCATTGAGATATGTAGGTGAGGTATCGCTCCCAAAGTTCCTGATCGTCGTACGTAGTTCGGTAAACATAAAAGCCCCAGCAATAAGAACCAGATCCCTGCCTCCAGAGTTGCAATTTTGCTTCTCTAAGAGAGGAGCCATAGGGAGGGTATGGATTGTCTGACGACATGGTGTGAATAGGGGTTGGGGAAACTGGACCTTGGGAGACTAGGTTCCAATCGATTGAAAAAGCAGATTGAGATGTTTGCGAAGAAACGGAACAAGAATCAAAGTTTGAAAAGCATAGTGTCATAACAAATTTATAGGATACTCATACAAAATGACGTATATACACGCCACTTTGGGGGCCTTTGGAGCCGCAACACCTCTAGGGGTTGTGGCAAAGTTTAGTCAGATCTGAAGGTCATGAAGTGCCGTATTCCTCCCCTCCGAATGGAGGTTCAATCCTTCATCCTCATATACTTGCATTTTCCGTATCTACATACGGTGGGAATCACTGTAGGCCGGAGGTATGTTTATTCGCAAAATGTTGCATATGCCTAACAACACCACAGGCTAGGTCGAGAGGCATGGTGTCGCTGGAATCTATCAGTCGTCTCGTTCTAACCATGGAAGACAAGCCTCATGCAACTTGTCTAGCCCATTGGACAGCCCAATTATTCTCTGGTAGTGCTGAAATGCGTACTTCTTGACAAATTCAAGAAAGCCCACCAAGATGAAGTCGGCATATGACACTGGGATCTCATTAGACCTCAGTCTAAGACCAGAAGACAGTAACTTACCCTGGCTGCCCTGGAAGAAGGGCCCTTCCGTCTTGTTGAGCAGAGCAGATACCTCTTGAAGGGGCAGCTTGACCTTCTCCCAAGCCTTCTCGCCGCCGTAGTCGTTCTCAAATTCGTAGATCGTCATGCCACCCAAATCCTTCTTCCGAGTATCCCAGAAGAAAGGCTTGCTGCGTTCGCCAAGTATCGTTCGGTAAACTTCGGGCATCAAGACGGGCTGCAGTGGACCCCAAATCTTGCGCTGGAATTGAGAAGCAGCCTGCGCTAAATCATTTTCGGGATCTAGGGGCCTCTCAGGATACTCTTCTTCGAGACGTTTGGCGATTTTTGCGCTGTCCATGACATAGGTCCCATCGGGAAACTGCACCGTAGGGCAGGTATATGGTGTGTACTGTTCAGAATCTCCTTCAACCCCCGCAGCTTTCAATCGTGGCCCGATTTCGGGATACTCAAGCCACTCGGTCTTGTAATCAACGCCTTTGTAGTTGAGAGCCAGGCGAGCTGTTTGGCGTCAGCAAAGCGTCGTATTGAGCACATGCTTTTCATACTTTTCCAAGTGTTAAATGACCACGCTCTGCCATTCTTGTCAGGGATATCGAAAAGAACAAATTGTGAAGCCATTTTTAGATAGTTGGGTATTGTTTTGACTGAGCTGGAGGGCTATGAAGATCACGGAGTGTTGTATGTAGCTGCAGGTGGGAGAAAAAGAAATTGAGGGGTTGCGGCCAACATTGTGGAATGAGGGGGATTATCGGTGGAGACATAAATCAGTCCAAGTAAGCAGTCAGCACTAATGCATGCAATAACCCCTGTGATGGTACCTATTGATACAGAGGAGTCAAAAGTTCTTGTCAAGATGCGTCGGATGAAAAATGGTGGAAGCATAGAGTGTACGACGGCACCCGGCATGTTTATATTCCTTCCGAGGCGATCGAGCCTCATTGCTGGTTGATGCATAGGTACATTCACTTGTAGGCTACCAGGCGCAGTTAAAAGCAACATAGTGCATGTAAACTTGTAAAGAACGTTCCCATCAAAGTTCTTTGATGATTGTCAACCTTGCCCTCAGTAAGACTGGGTTTCTGGACGACTGCGCCTATTTAAAAGCGCGTGATTTCCTTCGTGTATGGCCTCCTTTGTAATACTAGGTCATTTTCTGAGCCAAAAAACTGTACATCAGACCGGCTGCTATCACAATTGATTTCCTCGTCAGCTTCCAACACAACATTACCCGCAACGCCGTCATGATCGATGTTGAGAATAATCAACAGCCTTTACTTGAGTTCAGAGGTTGTCTAAATCCATTCCTCAGACGTGGAGACCTGCCCTATACTTGTCGATGTATTATGATGTAAACGTATGCTTGTATAATCCCAACGATCCTCGACGTGACACAATGAGCTGCACGGACGTATTAAATTTGGAGCTGAGCCGTTCTGCCCGCGGCAATTGCATGTATTGATATGAAGAGCACACGGCCAAGTTTCTAGAGATCAGAATTCCCTGTGCTTCCCTGATGGCCCCCAATGCTCAGTAGCACAAAAGGTGTACCTGCGGGCAGTAAAGTGATATACGAAAATGTATTTGGATCTCTCATGGATCTCTCATTCGTGAGTTTTAGCATTTCTTGATTACTTTCTATAGCCATCCACTCTGCAAGAACCAAGCTCTTCGATCTCAAGCAGCAGGAGATCTTGCTCTCCAATGTTGGTACGAAACTATCCTTGCTTCTTCTTCGGCTTAGCGCTAGCCGTCGGTTTGGCTGCACCCGTTTTGCTCCCGCCATTCGAGGATCCTTCAACCACAAACTTGGTGCAGTCGTCCTGTGCGCCGCGCTGAGCCACCGGCATAGCGACAGGCTGGTGGTTTTGGGCCGCGATCATGGTGCACACACGGTACGTGCCCGCTGGAAGGCCACCCTCGACCGCAGCTTGGAGAAGCCCTTTGCCGTTTCCCGCATCGTCAATACCTTTGAAGAATGCAAACTTGGACGGATCTGGCGGAGTCTGAGACGTGAGAGAGCCGATGTCTTGAATAGTGATATGGCAGTGGCCAATGATGTCTCCGTTACCGTCGAGATCCTGCGGCGCGGTATAGTAATTGGTCGTCGGGTTGACAAAGTTACCAGCCTTTAGATGCGTCGTTTGCACAGAAACATTGAACGTTTGGCCAGCTTGAAGTTTGGTACCAGGCTGCGGATTCGTAATCATGGCCGAGATCATGTTTTTCTGGGCGGGGAGCTTGCCCATCGGGATACCATTGCAAGAGCCTGCCGTGATTTGCTTGCCGTTGGTGATTTGCTGGCCCTCGCAGAAGTTGATGAAATTGTCTTTATCTCTATCATGAAAAGTCAGTTCAGCGACGCATTATAGAAGTGAAGCTTTACTTACGTTGCTGACTTTGCCTGCCCTGCTTTGATTCCGTCTGTACCCTTTTCTTGGCCGGTCAAAGCACTTGCGCTTTGAATCAAGTTGGTCTTCAGACAGTTTTCCGACGCTGACTTCGACTGTCTTGCCACGACCATCCCAATGTCGCCGCTTGCTGAAGAACTAGGCAGAATAGCCGCATAGCCGACCGTAATGATCGCTAGTACAAGAAGAAACGAGTAATGCATGATGGCATGAATAAAAAAATGAAGTGATTTCAAACTAAATGAGTGATTTCAAAAAGGTTTAGAAGATCTATAATACGTGTGGACAGGCCAGCTATCAACGACAGAAATGAATGACTGAAGGATTAAATGAAAGACGAATGGAAACCTGGTTCAAATGCGAAGAGTCTGCAAAGAAGCTAGAAGCGCATTTATATTTGTGAGCGGCGGTCTGATCAGATACGCCGCGGGATATTCTGGCCTCTACACATTCTGTAGGTCAGGAAACCCATCGTAATACACTAGTTTCAAGGTTGCTTTTTAGCGGAGCTGTCGTCTGAACAGCCCAAAGTCAATGAAGCTAAGCCTTCTCATCCAATCTATTGGGAACCAAAGCTTGGGCGCGGGTTGAGCTGGTTTCAGATTCCACGTCTGTGGTCAGAGGCGCCCAGAAGCAGAAATCCCGTTAGCATAATCTGCAAGAAGGGGCAGGGGATGCCGGGCACGGATGACAGAGTAGATCCAGACGCTCCTCCACCATGGTTTCACATCGCCCGCCGTCAGCAACGTGTTGGCTGTGTAATCACAATTACCCCAAGAGGAATTTTTGATAACGCCATCTTTGTGTGTTAGCATCCTCGAGAAGAATATCGGCATTTAAAGCTCAGCGTATGACCACGCCTTTTAATTTGCTTGGGAGAGAGATTACCCCAGGATTGAACGTTTGCGACAATCCTCCCCTCATTTCCCGACGCCTGCATTCCTGTTGCACCGGACACCTCCATCAACAACGCCACAATCTTAGAACCGGCAGTTACCGTGAGCTACCCCAAAGGTCCTTGTCACAGGAGAAAGCATGAGCTCTACAGGTCATTTGGATATCCTCGTGATGCCGCCAGAATAACAATCGCAAGTTTATCATCGAAGAGAAAGTGGGTTATGATAAGGATAGGAATAACAGGTGTGATTGCTCAACATAAATACACCTACTGATGGTTGTCGGCATTATCAGGGCTTTTTATGTGGGCGCGTTTGAGCCTTGTGGTTTGCTGCATCCCTCCAAGTCGTGCAAGACCGTACGTAGGCTGCCTGAATAAATATTCATAGAAATTTGAGTCCAAGTTTGAAGAGTTTCGGATTTTTATGTTGGTGCTGTATTTGCCTCACAAACACCTTGCACACGTATTTCCTCGTGACTCAAGTATCCTCGTTGCAGACCTCGTCCTCGACCAAAGTCTCGATACCAGCCATACACAGCTTGTGAAGGATGTCGTGAATGCCAATGGCTGGATAGACATGATATCTCTCTGCTGCGGGTTGACATGCAGTGCTGCAATGAATGTGTGGATCCTTGACCATGAAGTGATAGCCCCAAGGTGGTTGAAGTAACTGTTACCGACAAGCGTCCATGGCGGATCACACATGAAAACTGGATGATGATGCTCTATTCATCATCGGCAAGACGTGTTTACCCGAGACTAAAACCCACATAGCTGTTTCTACGAAGACTCCCAGCGTTGCTTTTGTGGGTACCTGCATGACGAGAACTGCCTGTGCAATTGGCAACCGAGCCCCATCTGCTCCCAGTAACCGCCCAGGTAAGTGCATGTTACGAGCATCCAGTAGTATCCCGGGCCATGCTGATTATCCTTTTGCACATCGTTGTTACCGCTGTGCTGGTCGTTATTTTTTTCTTCGTCCATATCTTCTTCCTCATCTTCGCTATCGTTTCTAGCCCACGGCTGCTCGGCGTTGATTGCCTTCACGAAGACAAGGTCAGACGCGTCATCCTCATGTTGACCGTCTTCTACCGCCTTCTCGTAGGCCAGCAAAGACTCAAGGCACTCGGTGTCCACATATAACGGGTAGCTGAAAAGGACGGGATCGCGGTGCTCGATAGGAGGTACATCCTGCTGCTGGTCACCTTCAGGTGGAAGATCTGAAACCCACGTCCAGAATCTTTGCCGGACTAGCTCGACGGGTGCATTGTCGAGGGTTAGGTCTTCAATAACGGTGAGACGGAAGTGTCGCTTTAAACGTTGTTTATCGAATTCTGTCTCGAAATTGAGCACAGCATCGATACACCCGTAGATGTGTTCGAGGTATCGTTCCCAAAGTGCTTAGTTATCGTAGGTTATCCGATAGAGATAGAAGCCCCAGCGATGAGACTCAGAACCCGCCCTCCACAAGCAGTACTTTACCTCATACAGAATCAAATGCAGGGCTAGCAATAGATCTTGGGATACCATTATGTTTTGAGGTGGGGTGAAAGAGAAGGAGAATAGCGGGTTGTAGGGGAACTGAATATGTCCTAAGACTCTGGAAAGAACGGACATTTTATAGAAATCATACCGCCCAAGATATTGCCACCCATATTTAGAAAAACAACCTTATGCGACTCTCTCTTTCTATGAAATTTAATTTTGGTGAATGAGGCGAACCACTCACGCTTTAGCCAAGTGTCACCTTTGTAGAAGAGAGAAGACGAGTGGCGCACAAAGTTTCTATGGTAAACTTTGGTGCACCTCCGCTCAAATTCAAACCAGATTCCGTTGCAACTGAAACTAACGTACTCTAATGACCTCTGAATGACATATATTATTTTATTAGTCATTTCTAGAACCATATCATTTAGTACAGTGGCAGTCTTAATACACAAGGCATCACGGCCAGTGCCTTGGTGATCTGGCCATAAAAGTGACAATAATACATTCTTCGCCGCGTGCGTGGCAAAAGTCTTTTTAGATGCCATCCTTACCGGCCCTGCGCATCTACCGTCCGTTTTGCCTCTTTTAACGCTCCGAGAGAAGACACTGTGATCGGGCGAGGCTTGGTTCATGCTAAAATGCCATGGTAGACTTGTGAGCCTAGATTAATCGCGGAGGTCTAGAAGCCTTCATGATGTGAGACTTGGTTCTGGTAGACATAGAGGATTAATGCACTCAGCAAGTACCCTTTGATGTTGCTTCTGCGTGATTTGGGTTCGTCTGGCCATCATCATTGAGTCTGAAAATGTTCTCTAAAAACACACTACCGAACAGAGCTGTTCAGGTTACGTCCACGAGACGGTTCACGAAAAGCCCTGCAATAGCTATGTTTGAGGCCATTGGGTTTATGCAAATCGGCAATCACTATACCTGGTTTCAAGAAACTTCAATGGGAGAAAATGGGTCACAATGTGCCCAAATACTTTCGTCAACCGCCTTCCAGGTTTCCGTTTATAAAGCCTTTGGATCGTAAACATATCTAATCCAGCCGTTTCTGCGCCCAAAGATAACTCTTTGAATGGGTGGAAGGTGGGTATAGTAGCTACTTGTAGGTACCTAGCAAGAAGGCAGGTTGCTCGGAACTAGTCATGTAAAAGATTTATGATAATTAGGACAATGAGGATGTGCAAAAATTGCATTGCAGTATTTGCTGATATTTATCCTTCCGCAATGCCTTTCTCTCTTGATCGGAATGAACAGGGTCTTGATTCTTGCCCAATGACCAGTCGGAAACTCCATACCATCAGCGGCTTCTCGTATTTGCGTGCTGGGCAGCCCAATATTTACCGCGGTCACCCTCTGCACCCGAGTTCAGCTTGAGGAAAACTGGTGGCGGCCCATGCGACTCTAACTAAATTGGTGAGGTTGCAGTGTTTGAGGCATACAAGACCTACAGCTTGCAGGATATATTGCCTAGCAGTGTAAGGGGCTGGCCCCTAGGCTTGTTCAACGTAGAGGTGCCGTCGATTGACTATTCTAAGCTGAAGAAGGAAGAAAGGACTTTACAAGGGTAGTGTCAGAACTAGGGATCCCCTCGCTTATATGAAACTCACCGCTTACAGTCATTACTCAGTTATCTACATACACAGGCCAGGATTGCCTTACAAGGGATATACGCCAATCGTTTATATAGATCTACTGCAGGACCAGC
>NW_026517449.1:0-100023 GCF_026319265.1 Colletotrichum chrysophilum | reverse complement strand
GGGCATTCTTATAACCTTGCCATTGACCTTGTCGATATTCCTGGAACCTTCTAGCAAATACGCCATTGGATTTGGTGGGTCCAATGAGTCGTGGCTGAGGGTCTTGCCGAAGGCCGAACACCGGTCCATAGACCGTGACAGGAGCCTTAGAACTAAGTAAAAGACGCTCTAGTGTCTATCTATTCTAAGTGAGTATATAGATTAAGGTAGAATAATAAAATAAAGTAAAGTAAAGTAAAGTTAAAGTTAAACTTAAAGTCTTACTATTTTAATTTATCTTATTTTTATATCATATAGCGTATTCTAATAGTAGATCTATAAGATATTAATATATTAATTCTTTTTAAGCTATAGTACGTTAAACGCTTTAAAAATAATAGTCTTAGTGTTTTATATATTATATAGAGTAAGTAGGGGATACTTTCTTATACTATATATAATATATAGAGAAGAAAAATATTTGGTATTAATATATATATTCTCTATTTACTTTCGCTTATTAAAGTAAAGGGAAATAGGTTTATATAGTAACTAATAAATCTAGTTATATTTAGCTAGTTTAAGCTTTATATAAGAGTTCAAGGTATTAAGTAGTTTACATAAAGTAGCTATATTATATAGTATATAATTTTATTACTATAGTAGTAATATACCTTTCATAAACTTCTCTTAGCTTTTACTAAGTTATTTTAATATAAATTTATATTAGTGAAACTAAAGTACTTTATATTTATTCTTTCTATAGACGAGTAAATATATTAGTATGTTATATTTACTATAAGAGTAGTAAAGCTCTATATCTTTATATTAGAAATATTTATAATAAGTAATAAAGTCTCTACAGCTACTTTCAGCTTTAATAAGTTAATATAAGTTTTAATAGTATAGTATCTATATTTTAAAAGTTAGCTTTAAATTAATAAATAACGTTAGTTTATTATAGCTTACTAAGCTATTTATAGCTTATTATATATTATATATATAAGCTTATAATCTCTTAGTAAGTCTCTTTATATAGCTAAAAGTAGCTATATAGTTAAAAAGATCTTTTTATTTAGTATTTACTCCCTTTTGTATAAGTTTATCTACTAGCTTATTTCTTTTAATATCTTTATATCTTAAAACCTATTAGACTTAAATTAATATTATTACTATTATTGTAATCTTTCTAAAGTTAAGTATAGCTTTTTATAAAGAAGTAGTAAAAGCTTTCTAAGGTAATATATTACTATTTTATTATTAAGGTATATTATAATACTATTTATTAGGTTCAGCTATAAAGTAACTTATAATTTAGCTTTAGTAGCTTCTACTTTAGTATTATATACCTCTATATTTAATAATAAGTAATAGCTTATATAGATAACCTTACTTTTATAAAATATAGTATAGCTATATTTTATTTATATAAGTTATAGTTATAAGCTATCTATATAAGTAACTAATTAGTTATTATTAAGTATCTCTAGCTATTCCTAATATTTTATAGTAGCTTTTTCTTTACTTAGCTTTGATAGGTAAGGTTTATTACTATATACCTATAAGTAGAAAATTACTCTAAGGAAGTTAATAATCTCTAGTAAGAAGTTTATAAGATTAAGAAGTTATATAGTATTACCTTTATGTTTCTATAGTTTATAGCTAGCTATTCAAGTAATTAGTAAGTAGTTTTTATCTAAAGGTCTAAGTTTTAAGAAGGACTTCTATTAAACTAAGTTAAAGAGGTGTTCTATTAGTAGTATACTAAATTTGTATATAAGTAACTATAGGAATTAGCATAGTTTTCTAAGTTAATATACATCCTCTTATAGTAGTATTAAGCACTATTTAAAGTTTATTTACTTAGTTTTATAGGCTATACTATACTTTTAGCTAGATTCTACTCTTTTACTTTACTATAGGTTTAGGTAATTTAAGGTATTATATCTCTATACTAAATAGAGCTTTAGAAATAGCTACTATATGTAACAGGCTAGGCCTGTCACATGGGATGCTCTCGGATGTGTTCGGCACTGAGTAAGACATCAAGGGATAGGATATCAAGGGATAGGACATCAGGGTCGAAGATAAAAGGACATGTAGATGCAGCTGAGATGAACAAGAAACCTTCCTTCCTCATCTGAGGATTCTCATTTGAGAAAGGAAGTACGAGTTGCAACATTGCTCCTACCAACCCTGTGCACTATATATATTATTTTCCTTGTAGTATAAGGTAGTATATTAATATAAACCTTATTTAAGCTTTTAATATAGTTGTAATTACTTAAGCTATATTTACTTTGTCTTTAATATAATACTTATAGCTTAATTTACTATTAAACTAAACTTTAGGCTATTTTATAATAAGCTTTAAAGTAATTATATACTCTTTATATATAATTATAACATTATAAACTTCCCTCTATTAGAAAAAGTATTATACTTTAGTTTTAATAAGGTTAAAGTATATACCACAATACTCTCTAAAAGCTATAATTTAGTTTAAAAGTTTTTATATAGCGTTATAGTTTTTCTCTAGGGTTTTCGTAATATAGAGGGTTCTATACTTATTAGTATAACTAAATTTATACTTTAAGGCTTAATTTTATAAAGTAAAGATATATAGATAAAATAGAGGATAAAAGAGATAAGTAAGCTTTATAGTAGCTTATACTTCAGTAACTTTATCTTTATAGTATAGCTTTTAAAGTATACTTTAGCTTATCTTTAAGTTAGAAAAGACTTAACCTATCTGATTAGATTTAGTAGTTAGCTTTATTTTCTTATATATAGATAGAAGTAGGTATAAACTACTAAATTAAACGCTCCTCAAATATCTATTATAATTAAGGTGTATATTAGTTACTTATCTATTACTACTTTAATATTATATATAAATAAGCTAACTATATCTATCTTAGATCTCTTTAGTAATACTTTTATAACTTATAAGTATAAAACCTTACATTAGACTATAGTACTAGCTATTCGTTTTACTTAAAGTCTTTTAAGACCTTTATTAATTATTAATAGTAGTGAAATTAGGCGCTATCCCTTTAAAGTATTAGTATCTCTATTCATCTTTAGTATTATAACTACTTTAGTATTATAGAAGATTTTAAAGTGATATTTAATTTCTATATACTACTAGCAAAATATAGTAATAGCGTGTTATAAGTATAGCTATACTACTTAAAATATTATTATTATGATTTCATTAACTCTTAGTATAGTATTACCTACTTTAAGTATAGTAGATTAAACCTCTTTTTATAAAATAGTATTATCTTAAGGAATAACTTACTATAATACTATTAGTATATTAAGGTTAACCTTAATATATTTAGTAGTTTATTTAAGGAGTTTACTCTATAAGAAGTATGTTTTCTTAGTAAGTATATAAATATAGTTTTCTCTATTCTATAGAAAAGGAGATTTAAATCAAGTTTTTCATTTTACTTAACTTATAATCTTAAAGAGGCCCTTATTATTTTTAATTTCTTTTATAACTTTAGTTTACTATATAACTAAGCTTAGCTTTATAAATAATTTTATAAAAAAGCTTTTAAAGTTCTTTAGTTTCTTCTAAATCTTTATCCCTTTTTTTAATATATAATAATCTTTCTAAACGTTATAGTATTTATTATTCTACTAGTAGATAAAAATATTTTATAGATTTTCTTTTTTCTAGCTACTTCTAATATAATATAGAAAATGGTGAGGATATCTCTTATAAGCTTATTAAGATTATCCTTAGTTTCTAGAGATAAATTAAAAACTTATATAAGGTTTTTAATCTCTTCTATTAAATATATAGTATAATCTCTAAGTAAGTAGTATTTAAGTATATTAGCTATCTATAGTTTAGCGCTAAGATTTAGTATACTAGAAACTACTATAATAAGTATAAAGTAATTAAAGTCTATACATTAGTAGCTTAATATTTACATTTCAATTAGTAGTAGGCTCATTATAATAAAGTTAGAAATATGTCTAGTATTATATATTTGCTTCTTAAAGGTATTTACTATTATAAGGTTATACTATTTAATTTAGCGTTAGAACTATAACGCTCTTATATTTAGCTTAGCGCCTAGCTATTATACTAGGTATATAGTATTAAAGTCCCTTATTATAAGTAACTTAGCTAGTAGGGTCTATTACTTAAGTGTAGTTAGGATATATAGTTTATTACTATCTTTATAGATATTAAATTAGAGAATATTATCAATGGTAAGTCTTATTATATCTTAATATAGCTAAGGTGTAATACAAGTTATACTAAGGAATTAGTATAAGTTTTCTATATGTATTAAGACTTATAGACAATTATTATAGCATATTTAAGTAAGTTGTAAGCTATATAGTAAGTATTTAGTCATAATATAAGTTTTATTTAGCCTTTTATTAAGGTTAGTATATGTAGAGACTTAGGGCTTTTATATAAATATTAGGTTAGTATCAGCTTTATATCTATATAATAGTATAAGGCTATATATCTCTAAATATCTAGTAATACTTACTTAAAATATTATAGATTCTCTATTTATCTAGTAATAAAGTAATTAAGGTTTTAACCTTTATAAGGGTAGAGGTAGTACTACCTTTAGAGTAACTTTCTCTTAAGGCTTTAAACATATTAAACTCTACTTTTTTAACTAGTAGCAAAAAGTAGTTATAGTTTTATATTTTAATTAGTAAAGTATATTATATTTATTATGTAAGGGGTCTTATAGTGTTAATCTCTTCTATAAAGTTTTTAGCTTCTATATTCTTCTAGATAATATTCCTCCTTTAGGTTTTAATAAGATATATAATTTATTATAATCTCTCTTAAGCTTTAGTAAGTACTTGTTATTAATACTCTTATAATCTCCTTTGTAATTAGTATATTAAGTTAGGAGATAGTAGTTTTTATAAGCTTTTTTTAAAACTAAAATTATAATAATATTAGTTCTTTTTATATAGTTTAAGTCTATATTAGTTAAAGTATTTTAAGTACTAATTAATGATTATCTTTAGTTTAAGCTTAATAATATAATTACTACCCAATAAAGTAAAACGTTTAACTAAGAGTATCTTGTTAAAAGTAATAATTTATGTTTATAGAGCTTATCTATTAGTATAAGTAGCTACTATATATATTATAGGCTTAAGTTATAATTATTAGAGGACTTTATTAACAAGGATTAGCTTTATATTAATAGATTCTCTTCTAAAGTTAGAAATTATAGTTAGGATGTTATAAATTATATATATAATCTGTATTTCAAGTTATTTAATAGCACTTATGTTAAGTAGTTTAAGTAACTTAAGGCTACTACTAAATATTCTCTATTAAGCTTTATTAAAGTTCAAAGTAAGTATAAAACTAGTTTAAATCTTAGTTATCCTTATACGATTACTATTCTATAGTTTATAGTATACCTTTGTAAGGGTCTAGGACAAGGTCGGTGCCATTGGTCTAGCCTACTACTACGAGCATTCCAAGCTGGAGGAAAGAAGAACTATTCTGGGAAAGAGTGGTGCCCTTCTCATCTTTAAATACATGTGAGTCTTCTTCCAGAAGCTTCCATTGAGTAAGGGCCGACAAGGTTCTCATAACCTTCCACGATATTCTGTAACCTTCCAAAGTATTCCATAGTCGAGGTTCTAGCCGAAGCTTCATATCGGTTCATAGACCGTGACAGGTGTTCCCTCCATCGCTGCCGCCGGCGTATGTGTGGGTTGGCCGGAGTTATTGTCTAAATTCCTTCTGGAATTAGATCAAGGCAACGAGAAGCAATGCGAAACCGAGCTTTTGGGAGGGAACTTGTCCGCGCTAATAACTACCCAGCTAAAGTGGTTTCTTCTAGCTACAAGTCGATACTATGATGAAGCTCCACAAACACAAAGTTCAGAACGCTGTTGCGCCCGGAGAAATATCCTCGAGGATGCGAGTCAACTCTCCCCACACTTTCTCCTGCGCTATCGCTCCATCATCGCTCCTCACAAACGGCGACATCGCCTCGTTGTCAACCTCGCCGTCTCTCATGTAGATTCCGTGGCTCTCAATCCCCGCTGACGCTGCTGCAACAAGCGTCCGACTGCCCACCTCAGTAGACCGAGCCAGTACCAACTTCAGCATACTTGCCATCCATCCGTCCTCGCGAGTCAACTCTGAGTGACACATCCCAGGTTGCAGCATATTGACCACAACGCCTGAGCCTTCCAACCTCAAAGCCAGCTCGCGAGTCACCAAAATTTGAAGAAGCTTCGTGGCTGGGTATCGCATGTTCATGTCCGCTTTCGTCTCGTCATCCAAACTTCTGAAAGTGTTTTCCGTTTTCCATTCCGGCAAGTCAGTCCAGGCATGGACTTCGCTGGTTACCACAGACAAGTGAGGCGTGGCATCAGAATAAGTCTTTGCTGTTCTCTTCAAAACGGGCACCAACAGGAACGCCAGTAGAAAGGTGCTGATGACATTGACGGTGATGCTGCCTTCGTGTCCCTCTGCTGCAGTGAAATGCGTCGTCGCAATGCCCGCATTTGCCATCAACACATCCAGACGAGGAAGCTGTGAAGCTCGTGCTGAAAATACCCGTACTGAGTCGTACGAGGCCAAGTCTACCTCCCATACCTCACAAACACCCTGTCGGCCCGTTGACTGCTCGATCGTTTCCTTGGCTTTGTGTCCGGCCTCCACGTTCCTCACGGCGAGAATCACGCGGGCGGCATTGAGGCGGACAAAGTGTCGAGCCGCTTCGTATCCGAGGCCAACATTGGAGCCTGTCACGATGATGACCTGGTCCGTGAAGAGGGTCGTTGGAGCTTTTGGTTCGACGAAAAGCTGAGAGTAGAGAAAGCCCATGTTGTCGTGCCTTAAAAGTTTGATAACATCTAGCGACAATGTCTAGATGTTGGAATACTCAAATACGCCGGCAAATATTATAACGCAGCTGAAGACCCAAGCTTCAAGGTCCAGAAAAAGTCTGGACAAGACATGTCAGCAATTACCTGGAATTAAACGCCCCTAAGCCCGCCTTGCCTCCATCAAGCCAATCCCACATATCAATCGGATAAACATTGGCTGAACAGCGTGGAACAACCGATAATGAAAGCTCTCATTTTCGAATAATTGTTGATCCAAATTGGCAGAAGAATAACAATCTCATCGATGAAGATACAGCATGGGCTTGGCCGCACTCACCAACTGCAGTAGACATCAATTCATTCAGTTTGCGACAGCAAGTCAAAACCTGCGCAACGTCCGTAGCATCTCCACAACAGGACATCAAAACCTTTCGATTTTGCTTATATGGCTGGATACATCCTTTCCATGGCTATAGCCACGAGTCCAGAATCTGACCCTAAGCCCTATTTAATACGCAGACGGTAAGTTAAGCTTACGCAAGAGATCGGTGCCTGTGATATAGCAAGCGTTTCCTATTAAGCAACGATTCCCAGTACGTATTACACTGCAAAGTACACGCGACAATGCAGCCCTACGAATGCTTGTTAGAACCCGCCTTAGAATTCGGGTTCCGGATTGATCCCGCACGGGATCTAATTGTGCTGGGGCCGAGCCGGGCTTCTCCAGAGTCGCAGCACCCTGTCATGACTCCTACATACGCCCGTAGGGCGAGTCATGGATAAGCTGATGCAGTTTGAACCTGACCAGAAATATTGCCCTTTAATATAGTCTGTAACTTTATCAGACGAACTCTACAGAGCCAAGCTAGGCCCCGTGCTGGGCGTAATCCCATTTATGCTCTTCTAACACACATGTGGTGATGAACACTAGCTGGACAGCAACCACGAGATCAAAGTGTCGTCCTCCATACCGATGAGGCAGGCGACAGGCTAGCCCTCCCGCCTGGAGCCTTAAGACCCCCCATACTCTTTGGCAGTAAGCTGTCATTGACCCCAGTTCCGTACTGCTGGGTCTTTCGGAAAACACGGAAAAGAGTCCCTCATGCACGGACGGCGAATGATGCTTAAAATATTAATCGTGGCTGTGTGCTTAGCTTCAGACGGGGTGACAGATTGATTGACCATGGATTGACTGACTCGTCAGCGATGCTGTGGCCATCTTGGGTATCCGTCTCTGAAATTTGGATAGACGGTAGTAATAAGACCTGTCCATTACATATATAAACGAATTCTAATCACTGATCGAACATGTAATCTGCTGGAACTATTCGCCTTCTTAACTCTACCGTTCGTTCCGCACATTACCGGCATCTTAACATCACCTTCATTTTTCAACTTCACAATGCAGCTCTCACTCATTCTTCTCTCTGCGGCGTCCGTCGCCTTCGCGCTGCCTCAGCCTGTGCCTCAATCATGCGATGAGGCTTGCCCCAACCCTTGCCGACAGGCCAACACAAACACATACTGCACTGGCAAGAAGGTCTCAGAACTTAACAACACACCACCACCTGCCCAGTTCAAGAACCAATGGAACTGCCCCGCTGGTAGCAGCTCCCCTCCTGCGACCTACATCCAGATGACGCAGAACGGAGCTGCTGAGGGCGGTGTCACCGTCTTCTGCACCATCTAAAAAGAACGCAGCGCCTAACTTCGGTATTGCAAGCCATGACGAACGACGCGTCACAGAATTCTGGCCTGCGTCGTACATCAATCCAACGACAACGCCTCACTCAATCAAGGCGGAGGTGGATTTGGGCAACCGACCGCTCTATAGATTATTGATCTAGACTGTACTTATTTTGTAACCATATATCTTTGGTAGACAATCAAACTTTTGATACCCAGTCACTACTGATTGGACTGTATCCTGACTTCCGGCCGTGAGAATAGCTGTACGTGGCAATCACCCTCAATTCCCCTTTCATGCACTCGGTAGGCAGGCCCGTATGTCGAACGTAGATACAGTCTAGCTCAAAGACACGCTTCTCAGACTCTAGAGTAAGTTCAGAGCAGGTATCAGCGAGAATCTGGACTTAACTTGGTTTAAGCCCGGTTACCGCCATCCGTCTCCACCTGACACTTTGCCTGATGGAGAAGCAAAGCCAACACGCCAGACAATGGTCAACAGCTCGGTTTCGGGTCTTGACATTACTTAAACCGATATCTTTCCTTTGGGTTTATCTCCCATCATCACTCAGCAGGAACATTTCCAGAAAATAGCAAAAGTGGAAAACTGTACCCCCCCTACATCCCTCAACCTCCCACGATCAATTCGATTCCAACTGAACCGTGTATACCTCTACCATGGACTTCGCTCCCCCGGAACCCCCCACTGAACTCGGTCGATACCGCATTCTTTCGCCCAAATGCGGTCTCCGGGTATCACCGCTCCAACTGGGCGGTATGTCGATCGGCGACGCCTGGTCAAGCTTCATGGGCAGCATGAACAAGGAGCAGGCCTTTGAGCTTCTTGACGCTTTCGTCGCTGCGGGCGGGAACTTCATCGATACGGCCAACGATTACCAAAACGAGCAGTCCGAGGCCTGGTTAGGCGAGTGGATGAAGCTGAGGGGTAACAGAGACCAGCTCGTCATCGCAACCAAGTTCACCTCCGAGTACAGATCTCATGCTCTCGGGAAAGGAAAGACGCCCAATCATTGCGGGAACCATCGCCGCAGTCTACACATGAGCGTCCGCGATTCCTTGGCCAAGTTGCAGACCGACTGGATCGATATCTTGTACCTTCACTGGTGGGACCACACTACATCGATAGAAGAGGTGATGGACAGCATGCATGCGCTCGTCGACCAGGGCAAAGTCCTCTACCTCGGAATTTCTGATACCCCGGCATGGATCGTGGGCGCGGCAAACACCTACGCCAGTCTGCAGGGCAAGACACCCTTCTGCATCTACCAAGGCCGGTGGAACGTCATGAACCGCGACTTTGAGCGCGAGATCATCCCGATGGCCCGCCACTTTGGCATGGCCCTGGCTCCCTGGGACGTTCTCGGCGCGGGCAAATTCCAGAGCAAAAAGGAGCTCGATGAACGCAAGAAGTGGGGCGAGAGCCTGCGCAGCCTCTTCAGCGGCGACATGACGGAGAACCAGACCGCTGAGGAGGTGCGCATGAGCGAGGTTCTGGCCGAGGTGGCCGCAGAACACGGCATCGAGTCCGTCACAGCGATTGCGCTCGCGTACGTGTTGAGCAAAACGCCAAACGTCTTCCCGCTCGTGGGTGGGAGGAAGGTGAAATACTTGGAGGATAACATACAGGCGCTGAAGATCAGGCTGACGGAGGACCAAGTGCGCCGGTTGGAGGCTGTGAGGCCGTTTGATCCCGGGTTTCCGAGCAACTTCATTGGGGAGGACCCGAAGGTTTCGGGCCAGCCCAGCGCTCTGCTATCTCGAGCTGGGCCTTTGGCGTTTGTGCAAAGCTCAAGAGCTATTGGATACGAGCCATGATTTGACGGAGGTGTCGATGAGCTTCCGAGCTGCTTACCAGTATGGATTGAGAAAATGTCACAGAAATTGTTGAAACACTCGAGGTCAGCCTGCAGAACAGCGTCTGTAGGCATGCAACTAATACTACGCCAAACCACAAATAAGCGCTTATTTAGAACCGAGTCATAACCAAGACCCACGACAAGGTTATGATGCAGGTTGCTAACTCTGTGCCATGCAGGGGTTCGTCTGGTCTCGGGGTGTTGTCATCACACAATTTAAACTTCTTCGTCGCCGGGCTAGACTCAAAGCAAAACGCACACCGATCTGTATCTAAACTTTGATCGATAGGAGCCAATCGTTCTCTAACATGAACGGCAAGCATCGTTGTCTACCATGGCATACAACCAGCCTTCCCGACGCGTGATTTGTGAAATCGTATCTTTTTTAACATAGCAAAAGCATTTGATTGGGGGGGCTACTGTTTGCTACCCTCCTTGCCTTCGTCTCTACGATTCCAAGGCAAAGAGTCCCTCCAAGTGTCGATCATGTTCCACTCCCAGTAAAGTTCAGTACCTCCGGCGACCGCTGCTTGCTCTCTTAGTCCGTCAGGGGCGCAGACGTACAGTTCCCATCTTGCCATTTCCTCGGCAATCCTGTTGTATCCTTTTGTCCAGGCGTATCCATATTGACCACCTCCATCATCGAACCAGAAGTTGCCGTCCAAGCCCCCCGGTAAGTCCCTTGATCGTTCTTGGCAGCGAGGACTCAACTGAAGCTGCGGAAAGCCTGAGCCATTGGTCTCGGACAATGTCAGATCAACGCCGCAATCCATTGCATGGCGTTGTAGGCTCCTATCCGAGATATAAGGCTTCAACTCCAAGTAAGTCCCGGTGTATTGTCCCGCAATGGCAGCCATGATGACCTGCATTTTGGCGTTCGGCCGTCGGATAAGGAGTTCTCTCAGGGTATTTTCTTCGGGAATCTTTGGGTGCCAAATCAGATCCGCCACGTCTTCCCTGTCCACCGCCTCAGGTCCAACTCGAGATAGGTCGTTATCCATGATAAACCTCGCTGTGACGGCTCTTCGGATTTTTCTCCCATAACATCCCATCCTGCCCATCTCCTCCTCGTGAACCGCCCACCACTTTGCAAACGTCGTACTATGCTGGATCCCCCTCATCACCGCCAAAGACTCCCTCTTCTCCGCAAGAACAGGCCTCCGCAGCCTCACGTAGCGATCCACATTCCCTTCCCATGCGGCCATCAAAATCAACACATCCTTCCTTGCCGTCGGCAGATCCACAGGCAACGGCTCATACAGCAACCACGCAAACTCTCGCGGCAGCCTCGCCATGTCAGGATTAACCCCGACGCCCTCTCCGGTTATGTCAAACCACATCAGCCCCTGACTCCAATCCGCCGGCGTCAACTTCTCCACATCCGCAAACAAACCCGATCTCAACGCCGTGTCCCCGTTCAACCCGACCCTGATCCTCCTCTCCGGGTTCTCCAGATTGACCGTGCAGGTGTAGTCGTCCATGACAGCATACCTCACAGGCTGCTCGACAATGGCCCTGAAAATTGCATCCGCACCCGCGACATCGACGTCGGGCGCCCCCGCGTCCCGCGCATCCCGCGCCTCTTCGGCGATGGATATGTCCGGGAGGAGGTTGAGCTCGAAATAGAGCTTGGCGTAGCCGGCCGCGGCGCAGGCCCGGCCGACGTGGTACCGCATCTCCGGATAGCGCCGGGCTAGGCGCCGGTAGGTGTCCTCGCTGCCGAGGTAGTACCAGATGCAGTACGGCTTCGGGTGGGAGTCGTACATTCCCGGGACGATGTTGTTGGAAATTTGTGAGGCGATTGCTTGCTTGGTATACACTGGATCTTCTTCAAAATCTAGATCCTCTGTCCAGAGAATGAGGTCTTGATCTACGTTGGAGGACGCAGAGGAGGACGAGGAAGAAATAGAAGTACCCCAATTACCCATTTTGTGCGTGAAAATAAAAAATGCGAAGATTACTGCGACCCCAGCAGCATTGCCTGCCGAATTTAGAGTTGGGGTGGTGAAGATGAAAGAAAGAATAGTTAAGCATCATGTGGGAGCCGAATGATGTGATGTCTCCCATGTTTTATGCATGTTAAATTTGGCCTCACCCGCGGAGTTGATGTCCCATCTGGGCTAGAGTGCGGCGCATGCCGGACCACATCTGCCGCAAGAGATCATGGTAGCAGTCCGGAGCCGAGTCACGGCCGCCCAGTACCTTCCCGTCCTTTGCAGACTTTCTCCTCGCCCGTTCTTGAACTCCACGTCTTCGGCAGTGTGGAGCAACCAATGACACATCATCGACCGGAAGGGACCCGCCCCCGGATTTCCAACGCCGACCGCATCTCCTCAAGGCACTTGTCGATAGACTTTCACCTCTTTGGATTTACTGATGACACAGATGGGTATGCGTGCCCTGCATACGTTTAGAATCTTGCTGTACAGTAGATGAGAAGAAATAGGGAACAACACAAAAGCCGACCGCATCTTCCGACGTCCTGAATCCGAAGCTTCGCTTGTGTCTCTTTCAGTTATACCGATGTCTTTCACATCGAGCAGCGGCGTTTAAATGAGGCGCCAATGACCACTTTCTAATCAACTCGGAAAAACAGTCCCGAACACGTCCGCCCTCTAACACGATTTAGGACTTTGATGTCGGCTACTAGGTTCAGTCAGCAGGTGACGACTTGAGCAACCTCAAGATTAGGTTAGCTGCCCGACTTCATCACATCACTCCATCCCAATCGCGACCCAACAGATCCTATCTCTCGCTTCCTCCGCACGAGAGAGCATCTCGACCAACTAACATCATCCCAGCGTCCAACCCCTCTAGGCTTGAGCCCCATTGGCTCCCGAGCAAAGACCAACGAACTCTGCCCTGCGTGCTGGGAAGATGGACGACAACTCTACCGCCTTGGGGTAAGCCGGCGAGTCATTGACCAGCATCGCACCGAGGCTGTTTCTCTATTCGTAAGAATTGGACACATCAATTGCTGAAGTAAGAGGTATGTACACGACGCTGCTCTCCAATAGTGTTTCAACAAACTGAGTCTTGCAAAACCTAAATTCCGACTAATGCCTTACCGGGAACTATAATGTCATGAACCAACCTTGCAGCCCCTGGGGTCCCCGTCAAGGTCAGACGGGCAGGAAATATCATCCTCTGGGGCCTTATAGGATGGAACGGGTCACCCGTGGGATCCATTCTGCCCTATCTCCTCCACACTCTGTCTTACCAGCGCCGGCCGTCTGTGAAAGCTTGCTCCCGTATCCCACCCGATGGGCTGTTCACGAAACCGAAGCCCAAGATTCTTGGCAGGCTATCTTGGCTTACATATCCATCACGACGGCATTATATACCTGAGCCGCGGGTCTGCCCTCCAAAGGGGGTGAGCGGGAACGAAAACCAAACGACACAAACCAGCCGAAAAGAAACATCACGTCCGAACACCCCGCCACCGAGAGCCCCATCCCGCCGAAGCCATCCGCATCGCAACCTCCACACCCCCAATCACCATCCCACACGTCCGCAACCCTCCGCGGGTCCGCCGCCGCTGCCGCTCCGCTCGGAGGCAGGCAAGGCAGAAAAATGGCAGAAAACATCAAAGGCTCCATCGACCTCTCCCGCGAAGAGGCCATGGCCATCACCGCCCTCGCGACCGCGGGCATCTACAACGCCGTCGAGATCTACGTCCTCATCTTCACCACCTTCCGCCAGCGCCGCGGCCGCTACTTCTGGGCCATGCTGGTCGCCAACTCCGGCATCTTCGTGCACGCCATCGTCTCGCTGGTCCGCTACCTCCGCCGCAGCGGCACCGTCGTCCCCGGCGCCT
Organism: Colletotrichum chrysophilum; assembly: GCF_026319265.1. NCBI lineage: Eukaryota > Fungi > Ascomycota > Sordariomycetes > Glomerellales > Glomerellaceae > Colletotrichum > Colletotrichum chrysophilum. Next base: position 85,812 of record NW_026517449.1, on the reverse strand, counting down.
TCGCCGTCGCCGCCTGGTGCGCCATGGTCACCGGCCAGTCCGTCGTGCTGTGGTCGCGCCTGCACCTCGTCGTGTACAACCGCACCTGGACGCGCCTCGTGCTGGCGCTCATCGTGACGGACGGGTGCGCGATACACGTGCCGATGGCGGTGCTGTGGGTGCTCTGCTGGGCGACGCCGCGGGACGCGCAGGCGGCGTGGATCGAGCGGTACGGGGTGTACGAGAAGGTGTCCATCGTGGTGTTCACGCTGCAGGAGACGTTGCTGACGGGGATCTTTGCGCGGCAGGGGTGGTACAACCTGCGGCCGCTATTCGCGTTCAAGACGCGCTCGGCGAGGTTGATATCGTGGTACCTGCTGAGCCTGTTCGTGCTGGTGTTCCTGCTGGATGTTGGGCTGGTGGTGCTGGAGTACACGAACAACTTTGTGTTCCAGACGACGAGCAAGCCGTTGGTGTACAGCATCAAGCTCAAGGTCGAGTTTACGGTGCTGAATAAGTTATTGGCGTTTACGAAGATGAATTCCTGCGATTGTCACCACCTGAGCGACCAGCCTGGGAGTTTCACGAAGGGGCTTGTGACGTCGGATACGAATACCACGGCGAAGGGGAGGCAGAATGGGATTTCGCCCGTACCGGAATCTGAACGACCTGACCATATATTTGACGGCAATTGAGCATCGAGAAGAGGGATTGTTGTATTTCATGAAACGGACGGCCACTTGCCTTTGAGCAGACGCGAGTTGATACCCATAGAAGCATGAGCATGCTGTAATGAAGCGAAACTGTTAGCGATGAGAACATTTCACGAGTAGAACCACTGTCACGATTTCAGACCACAACCACGATATGTTGAAGCAAGTTCGTTATCGGTTCATATGACCGAGGGTGACGCATGATGAGAGTCAGAGTAATTGAACGCTTCGGAAGTTCCGAGTTGAAATCACTGCGGACTAGGAAGCGACAGATAATAAGGTTGAGCAATGTCATTGAACTGCAGTTTTGCACCGTGCGGTGATAGCAGAGCAAACACCGATCAGGGCACACCCTTGAGCGTCAGTAGACAAGCTTCCAAAGGACCGGAAGACGAGAATCAGGGTAATTTCTCATATTCCTTGCGGACTTGCGGGGTAAAATGGCCCAAGCCGTCGCAGAGGCCTCAAGTCATGGGCGCAGCGAAGAGTCAGCATCGTCACTTGAGGCTACGGTACTGGGCTAAATCACGCTTCTGTGCAAGAAACAGTTTGGGGCGAGTGTGCCAGAATGACTAGGGAGTGACGACCGATGAATTCCAGCAAGACATCCAACGAATGTAAGATCACGAACTGCTTACAGTTGGCTGACGTTGCCGCCACCCAGGAACGGCTCGCCCGGCTGCTGAGTTGCGGACGCGATGAACGACACGCCAGCTGAAAACCGATTGACAATCAAAATCTCCGATACCTGTTCACTCCTGCGTGATGGAAGTTAGATCAGACGTAAAGCAGGAAACGGTCTGCCCGCGTGCAGACTGCGTCCCATTTGCCGACGTCAACTACTGCAAGCTGCAGGAGCTACGTTGTATCTGCAGACGCAATGCCACGGAGAAAACGGCTGGAACCGAGTTCGGAACAGACGGGCCTTTCCTTTGGTTCTGGCGTGGCTTGTCGGTTTGACAAGATCTCAAATGTCTTCGAGTGGTTTCACAAAACCTGCCGTGGCTTCATCCACCACGCAGAGTTCGAACTCGTAATATGACGCAACTAAAATCTTGCTGCTATCTTTGGGTTCGTTCAAGTTGCTGCTTGTTTTTTGGGGGCAGTTGTCGCTTCAACGGGGCATATCGAAGGTTGCGAGGAGCGAGAAGTCATCCACCAGCAACCCTTTCACAGTGAAGTGGAACAGGTGGACCGGGAATTGTGACTGAGGCGAGGCGTGCAGTCGGCGGTGGGTGGGCAGTTGCCAGTGGACAGCCGTGACAGCCCGCATCTCGCAGGGCAGGGCAGGTGGCAGCACAGGGCAGGCTGGGCAGCACGATGGTCCCTGCGTCCGGTGTGGATGCGAGTTGGATGTGACTTTGGCAAGCGTGACTGCCAGTGCCAGGTGCTGGTGCTGGCTGGGCGTGTTCTTTCCTTCTGCATACTTGGTATTAGGTGCTGCTCTCCGAATTGGAAACAGAAACCACGAACTGATCGTACCTGCCTGTGCCTGCCTATCGTTCCTGTGCCTTGCAGATAGATACCTAGGTAAAAAGGCAGGAAAGGTGGGCAGTCACCAGTCTCGTGGTGCCTGCGCTGTTGCTGCCGCCCTAAAACTCATCTCAGTTGGCAGTCGCCGGTCGTGCAGTTCTTTCTGTTTTCTGCTCGACTGGTGACTGCCAGGACGGGGGTTGTCACTCGCTAATGCCGCATTCGGCTAGCGCGCACCTGAATGCCCCGCCTGGCCTCCCCCAGGCTCCCCTGGTCTGGACATCGGGCCCAAGTGGCTTGGCCTCTTTTCCGTGCAGTTGCGCCCCACCATCATCTTTCACTGTTTTTTTTTTCTCTTCCTGATTGTTGCTCGTTTTTACCGATATTCTCTGTCCCTTTGGCCCCCTCCGCGCTTGCTGTTGTTGCGTTGCGTTGAGCTGCGTTGCGTTGCAGTCACGTTTTCGGCTCCCACTTGACACCATCCCCTGACTGACTGACTGACAGCGGATTCCTGGAGGAACACCACCAAAGCTAAACAGCATCTCTCTCTCTCTCTCAGAGCCAGGCTCCTGGTCGTCGACCGCCTCGATCGGGCTTGCCCTTGTCGTCGGCGGTGGCCCTTAGCCTCGACTGAAAGGGAGACGGCCTCATCAAAACGTGTTTGCCGGGATATCCTACGCCATGAGTGGAATTCCAATGGGCGACCAACTGCCCCTAGACATTCGAGCCAGTGCTTCCTGTCAAATGAGATCAAGCTCCCGGCTCTTGCTTCTCGTCGCTCAGTCTTGCTTGAGAGACACCCTCTGCACTCCGACTGGAGGACTGGAGCCACTGGACTGAGGTGCTGGATAACACGGTCCCCTCAAAAGCATGGCCACCCCTGACTTGGACCCTTGACCCTGTATCGCTAAAGTGAACGCCGGACTCTCGGCCGTTTTCTCACGCCTTTTTGGCGTTCCAACACGGCACACGGGAAACATAGCCAGTATCGTCAACATTTCTTCGATATCTGTACTCTGTACTCGCTGAGTGGTGTTGTTGGCCGTGGAATGTAGTGTGGTGAATGCCGTGTTGGCTGGGACTCTGGATAGGCTCTCTGCTGATTGCCTGCCTCCCTCCCCATGCCTCGGCCACCGGCGATATTGGAGGCAATAGTGACCTGCACTCTGTGACCTTATTGTCCTGATTTAAGCCTCAAGCCTTCGGGATGGCACTGACGATTGATTGCTTGTGGCCAAACAGGCGAGGCCAGTCCGACCACCTCGCCTGCAACTGCGACTGCGACTGCAACTGCAACTGCAACTGCTATTCAGCTGCGATGTGACTGCCTGTCTTGTTTGTTGGACGTTGCTGCCCCCTTTGATGCTTCTCTCAGGGTTCCCAGAGGGAAGGTAGGTATCGTAGTAAGGTAGCTCCTTCCTTCCCCTCCTGCTCCTCCCTCTTTCCTCCTTTCTTGCTTCATGCTGCTGTTCCTTCTCTGTCTCGTGGTTTGGATTGGTATTCCACGGTCTGCCTCTTCTCCTCTTCACATCTCCAGCTCCCGAGGTCCCTCCCTCTTTCTCTCCTCCTCCGCTGCTCCAGCCAGCCTCATTGCTCACTTCCTCCTCCTCCACCAAACTGACTCTTCCCCGGCATCAACTCTCTCCAAAACGGCATCGTGGCATTTGAGACAGTGACGATCGCCCGGGATATTTCGCAAACGAAACGACGTGCGCGACTCCCAGAACAGCAGGAGACCCTCTTCTCACGCTGCCTTCGTCCCCAAATCGGCCCAGCAGACGACTCGACTGCGCAGACTGCGAGAACGGGCGCATCCGTCACATTGCGCGCCTCCCAATCAGAAGCCACCCCCGACGCGCTTCTAATTTGCCAGACATCCACCCACCCCGGTCAAGCATCCTTATCCACGCCCATCCTCTCCTCTTGTGCAGACCGTGACTGCAGACGGTGCCTGGCCTGTCGACCTTTCGAAATAAACACCACCCACGGTTGGCTTTCCCCCTGGTCGCCCCCTGTCCTGACCCGACCGACCCTCTGCTTGCTGGCCCACGCTAACCCACCACCACGCCAGTCCGCTGCAGCCCAGGCCAATCCAATCCATTAATCTCTCCCCCGTCTTCACCTCCAGCACACACAACCGGCTCAATAGGAGCAACAGCACGGCATAGCACAGCACAGCACATCACAACGAGGACAGCAAAAGCCAGCAGCAGCAGCAGCAGCACCCGCAGCGAGTGAACGAACGAACCCCGTCCCCCTCGTCCGCCCACGCCCCCCCTTTCCCCTACGCCACCCCATCCAATTCGACTGGTCCAGCACGCCGCGCAACAAAACAGATAATTATCCCGGGCTACCCTATCCTGCGAATATCTCCAACAATCTCGCGCTCCCAAGCAACGCTGGACAACGCACAGCAGCTCCGCACTGCAACGGCAACCACAGCAGCCACTGCGAGCTCCTGTGTTCTCTTGTTTATATTTTTCTCTCCTTCTCGACCGCATGACGATCGTGTTTGCATCTCTTCATCAAGCCGCTGCTGCGCTACCGCTGCCTCGGCGAACGAAGACGCAGCCCCTTCCGCTCCTTCATCACCTCACGAACGACTCCCACCAAAACACCGGGTCCCCTCGACCACGACACGAACGAAGCATAAGAATAGTGCATGGAAGTCGACATTTCCGCGACTAGGACTCTCCACGCACCTGATTCCACCGCCCACATCGATCCGATTACACTTTTGAGACATCGGCACAACAGCACCAGATTCTGAACAGTGCTTCATACTGCCAAAGATACAGGGTCTCGCCCGGGGGATTGCACAATCCCGACACCCCCAGTTCGTTCAACTTTGTGGCCTCGCGCCTAACTTTATACAAGGAGGACCGAATTCCTCCCGCGCCGACCGTACGAAGCCTTTCTTCTTCTCTTTCCCATCATGGCCAGCTCGCCGCCGGCCTCTCCCGGGAATCAAACACCCCAAAGACCGATGAGCGCCATGGTGCGACCGTCACCGAGAAGTAATAGCCGCCTGAGCATGACCAGCAAGCATGGCGGTGGTAGCAGAGCATCTGACGAAGATGCCCGGACCGCCGTCAAAGTTGGTAAGTTTGCTCTCCCGCCGGAATCGTCGTCCGTTGTGCTTGTGACGACGTCGCGTCGCCTACCCCCCCCTTTTCCTGCAAACAGAACATCACACCACTGACCACCGACTTTCTACCACGCAGCCGTGCGCGTTCGGCCAGCACTCAAGCCCACAGACCCGGGTTACGAATTGATTCCCCAACGATTTCAGCGATCCATGGTCCAGGTCACGACAGACACCAACATAGCAATCGACTCCCCGCAAGGAAGGAAACTTTTCGTGTTTGACCGTGTCTTCGGCTCCGATGTGGACCAAGAGGGAATCTGGGAGTATCTGAGCGATTGCGTCAACGCCTTTATTCAAGGTTACAATGTCTCGCTTTTGGCATACGGTCAATCAGGAGCTGGAAAGTCGTACACGATGGGCACATCCGGGCCCAATGAACAGGGCGACCTCGAAATCATGGGTAAGTTGCACCGCATCTCGATGTCGCGAACTCGTACACCACGAGGCGATTCTCTTTTCGATAGATCTTTAGCTGACAGCAGCCTTTCTAGGTGTCATTCCCAGGGCGGCGACGGCACTCTTCGAGAAGCTCGACGGGCCGGTCACCTCAAAAAAGCAGGCCAACCGCGGGTCAATGTCCCAGCTGCGGACGCCACACCGATATTCTGCCCAAGGAGCATCGAGCTTACCGTCAGAGAGGAATTGGTCGTTGAAGGCCACATACGTTGAAATCTACAATGAGCAGCTGCGAGATCTGCTAGTACCAGACAACGTCCCACAACATGAGCGCACCAACGTTACCATTCGCGAAGACGTCAAGGGCAACATCATTCTCACCGGTCTGCGGCAAGTCGAGATTAACTCAGTAGACGACCTCATGAATGCGTTGAATTTCGGCTCGACCCTTCGACAGACAGATGCGACGGCTATTAATGCTAGGTCTTCCCGGTCTCACGCCGTATTCAGTCTCAATTTGGTGCAACGAAAGAGCGGCTTGCAGGGTTCAAATGGTGCCGACAAGCGATTTTCCGTTCCGATCGAGGCTATGACGGGATCTGAGACCTGGGTCACAACGGACAGCAAACTCCATTTCGTTGATTTGGCTGGTAGTGAACGACTCAAGAACACCGGTGCCCAAGGGGAGCGTGCCAAGGAAGGTATTTCCATCAACGCTGGTCTGGCCGCGCTCGGCAAGGTCATCTCTCAACTGTCTTCACGACAAGCCGGATCGCACGTTTCTTACCGTGACTCCAAGCTCACCCGTCTTCTCCAAGACTCACTGGGCGGGAATGCCATCACTTATATGATTGCTTGCGTGACGCCGGCCGAGTTCCATCTGAGCGAAACACTAAACACCGTCCAATATGCGCAGAGGGCCCGAGCTATCCAGAGTAAGCCCCGGATCCAGCAGGTCGAGGAAGGTGACAAGCAGGCTATCATTGATCGTCTGAAGGCGGAGGTAGCCTTCCTGCGGGAGCAAATCCGTAGCGCTGAGCGGGGAGGGGGCGAGCGACGCACAGCCTCTGCAGGTGAGAGGTCCGAGCGACAGAATGAGCGGGAAGTCGAGCTGCAAAACCAGCTGCTGGACGCCCAAGAAAACTACACGACCCTTAGCCAACGTCACGCGAAGTTAATTGCAGAAATGGCCAAGGCCCGCGACAACGAGCAAGCCGAGAACGATCAACTTGAGGAGTCACTGGGCGACACTGCGACAGAGCGACTGAATCGATCAAACTCGTTTGCTGCCGCTGTCGAGCAGGTTGTACTAGAATACGAGAAGACCATTCAAACCTTGGAGCAGTCCCTGTCGAGTACCCGCGGCACATTGTCGAATACCGAAGCCAATCTGTTGGAGAAGGAGACGAAGTGCACTTACATCGAGACGATCAACACACAACTGCAAGCACGCCTGCAAAAGCTCATGGATCGCGAAGCCAGCACCGAGAACTATCTCCACGACTTGGAGAACAAGCTTGATGGTCACACTTCTGGCGAAGAGAAGAATGCGACAATCATTGTGGAACTGCGCAAGGAAATTTCTCGCCTTAGAGAGAACGAGGCTTCCTGCGAGGACTACATCTCGACACTGGAAGAGCGACTTGCAGAGGCTGACCAGGATGCCGAGCTGATGCAGCGTGAGATTGACCGACTTGAGCAGGTGATTGAGCGTCAACGATCGCTCGGAAAGTTGGATTCTCTCTTGACCGAATTAGACCACATTCAAGGCGATAGCAAGGTCCCGGAACCCGAGACCGAGGGCCCGAATGGTCTTGCACGACGACAGATAGCCGATCACTCTCGCAGTCACTCTCATGTCAGCCGTATGAGCCGCGACGTCATCCCCGAAAATGTCGAGGAGGAGGCAGCAGCCAGCAAGGCCGTCGACTCAGGCGAGAAGGGCGGACCACACGGGGAGAAGACCAACGGAGTCAAGACACCTGAGGCTGATGAGCAGGCTTTGAACACCGACAAGCATGAGTACCCGCCACAAAGCCCCGCCCAATCCAAGTTTGTCCAAGACAAGCTGGAAAACGTCACCCAGGAGCTCCTCGACCTACGCGTTGAGCATGAGACGACCATCAACGAGTTTGACTTGTTGAACGCCAAGTACGAGGAAGCGTTGCGCACCCTCGCAGATCTTCAGGACACCATCGATGAGTCACGACACCCTGAACGCAAGGTCAGAGACTCGATGATGTCTGTCACTTCTCCCAACCTCACCAGACCGCCTTCCTTCTTCTCCGACGCAAGGTCGAGCGATTTGAAAGAGAATGGCCAGTTTTCGTCTCGGTCCTTGTCTTCCGAGTTGTCCTCCGCCATGGAGTCGCCTGCCAATGCCGATCCCTCTGATGCGGAGACTGCCACAGCTAAGCCCGAGGGAGAGTCTGATCCCGAGCATCTTTCGACCGAGGATCTTATGCACCAGGACCTCCTCGCAACGGAGGTTGAGAGGTTCAAGATGTTGGCAGCCGAGAAGGAGGAGGCCGAAAAGGAGCTGGCTGACAAGTACACTCAACTTGAACAGAAGCACCACGAGGCTCTGGACATGCTCGAGGAGCTCAAGACGGAGGTTGCCCAAGCCAAGGCCTTGGAAGTTACCTCGCCGCGAAGCGGACAACCTGTCATCCGCCGCAAATCCAGCCAGAATGTCATGATTATCGATCGCGCTCACCGATCGTTCGCCTCGCTCCGTAACATCGCCGCGGAGAACTTCGAAGAGCAGCCCGATGTCATGCAGAACTTTGAGCTGAACCTCAACGCCGCCATGCACGAACTCCACGCTCGTTCTGAGAGAATCCAGGAACTCGAGGCAGACATTGCATCCACCAAGAAGGAGATCGAGACGAAGATGACTATCATCTCTGGCCTCACCCGTGAGCGCTCCAGTTTGAAGGCTTCTCCCATGGACATGTCTGTCGTTTCCAACCTCAAGAACCAGTTGGAGGCAAATGAGAAGCAGATGAGGGATATGAGGGAGACTCACGAGGCCAGCGAAAAGAAGCTGATGGCCGAGCTCGAGAGCCTGCGAACTGCCGTGAAGGAGATTCCTGCAGATGACACCGAGTCGTCACCTCAAGCTAACGAGGCTGCGCTTGCCGCTGCCACGGCCGCTGCCGTTGCTGCTGTTCCTGAGGCATCCACAGATATCTCCGACGTTCAAACCAGAGCAGTGCCAACGACCGAGGAGAACGACAAGAAGATTACTGAACTCCAGACCGAACTGGCCAGCTGGCAGACGAAGCACCGGACCGCTCTCGACACCATGCAAGAAACGGAGGCCAAGATGAAGAAGACAATCGAGGAGCTTGAGGCTGAGATCACTTCTCTCAACACCAGAACTGCCGAGCAGTCTGCTACACGAAGTGACGAAGAGGTCAAGGAGATTGAGGAGAAGCACGAGACGCTGGTTAAGAACCTCCGCGATGAGATCAACGAGTACAAGGCGGCTATTGATGCCAACGCCAGCAAGGTCTCCGAGCTCGAAGCCGTCCACGAAGCTACCAAGGCGGAGTTGGAGGAGGCTATTAAGGCCCGTGACCTGCACGAGACGCAAGCCAAGACTCAGCAGAGCTTGATTTCAAACCTGGAGAACCAGATTGCTGCCCACGAGCAGGCTCTCAAGACCCACCAAGACGGTATGAAGCTGCTGCAAGAGAACCACGCCAAGGAGCTGGAGGAGATGAAGCAGTCAGAGCAGAAGGGCTACGAAGAACAGGTCGCTGTTCTCCTAAATGAGCACGCCGAGAACGTCAGACTCCTCGAGTGTGAGCTCAACGACGCCCGGGAAGATCTTATGAAGGTTGCTACCCAGGTCGCATTCGCTCTTGGTCTCGACGTCAGCATCGAGAAGATCACTGAGCGCATTGATGATCTCATCGCCGACCAGAAGGCCCTGACCGAGGAGCAGAAGAAGTCGGGCGAGATTCAGAAGCACGTCACTGAGCTGTCGACCATCAATGACAACATCCTCAAGGAGTTGGAGCAGGCCAAGTCGACCCTCACTGACTTGCTCACCGCAGAGGGCGAGCCTATCAGAAGCCCCGCTCCTCTTCCTGACCAGCTGTCTGCTATCCGTAAGAAGATCGGAGACCTGGAACACAGGAACAAGAAGAACTCCCGTCTCGTGGAGGAACTTGAGGATCAGCTTCAGAGCAACTTCGATCAGGTTCAGATGACCAACAACCGTCTGTCCACGCTGCAGACCGAGCGCAACGCTCAGATCGAGGACGCGCAGGCTGCTAAGTTCAAGGCCGAGTCTGAGTTGGAGTCTCTTAGGGCCGAGTACGCCGCTCTTCAGGTACGTGATTGTTACTCTCCCCCACCGATCTGCACATCTAACTTGACACAGGCCAAGCTTGACGAGGTATCCAACTCTGGCAACGTACAGCGATCCAACTCAATGAGCTCGCCTCTGCGCAAGAGCTCATCCGCTGCTTCTCTGCCTTCTCCTCCACCGGCTATTCCTCTGCCGCCCCTCCCTGGTGCCAACGCCGGTCCCAACGGAACAGTGCCGAGCACTCCTACACAAGGAACCCGCCCCGCCAGCAAAGACCACCATGGTGCTGTCAACCAAATCCAAGAGGACCAGGAGGCCCGCATCCGCACCATCGAGAAGCATCTCCAAGCCGAGAAGCAGCTCACTCAGACCCTCGAGGAGGCTCTCACGGACCTCGAACGCCAGTCCAACAAGGTCAAGGCAGACAGCGACGCCTGGCGCAAGCGCTGCACGGATCTGGAGGCCGAGATCAAGGAGCTCAAGGACCGTCCCGCGCCGACACCACAGCCGGACAACCGCTGGAGTCTTCACGCCGTGGAGGAGGAGCGCAAGAAGAGACAGGCTGCCGAGGCCCAGCAACGTCTATTGGAGGAGCGCATGAACGCTCTGTCCAAGAAGAAAAAGAAGGGTTCTCTCAACTGCTTCTAGGCGAAGCCCTGTTGTCTGGGATTTCCCACTCGAAGAGACCGGGCTCGACTGGACTCTTTTTCTTCATAAAAAAAAGTGGTTTCTTTTGTCGGGAAGGGGAGTTGTTTGATTCTTTTTCTCTGGCTCTTACTACTACCCCCTTTGCGACATTGTATTCTTGCATCTGCGAAATGTTTATGCTGGCCGAAGATGATTCCCCCTACGCATGGCGAAACCCAGAGACTGGGCAGGAGTTTCTCACACTGGCGGCTCGCGCTTGCGTCGTTCTACCAAGGGTTTTTGACGTTTTTCTCTTTCTCAATACCACTACGCGTCTTTTGCTCATGCGTCATGGACAAGGTGTTTTGAACCTTCACTTCTTCTGTTTTATCTTAATTATTTCATTTTACATAAGTCGTCTACGAATAGCAAAGACCAACGGCGTGCTCTGATGATGGCACGAGGGACAAAAAGGAACGGGAGACGGAGGTCGTGGGTTGTCAGTCGGAAGGACAACCTGGGTGGCATTCGTTAGACTTTTTCTTGAGACGGAGTGATCTGGGGGGCTAGCATACATCTTATACCTTTGGTTAATCCTAGTGCGCGCCGAACCGGATGGACTCGGTTGAATAAGAAGAATTTTGAAGTTCGCTCTGCGTTCCTAATTTGGTGATCTTGGTGCAGCTTCTCGGTGCTTTGGTTCATCTAAGGCTCTTGTGGAAGGGGCGACTCATTGCTCACCCTCCTCCGACGGGAGGACGTCGGGGAACCAGCCGTACGAGTCGAAATCCACCTCGAACTCGCCCATGGCCGTCTGCGTGACCTCGACGTCTTCGGCGCGGAGGGCGTCGGCCTGGCTTCTTGCACCGGTAGGCTGGGAGCTGTGATTGAAATGTTTAGTTAGAGTGAGAAAATGGGAGGTTTTGGGAGGAAGCGAGGGACAAATGAGTGATGAGATCCTACCGAGGTGAGATTGCGCCTTTGGCGTTGATGACGCGCTGCCACGGGACGTTCTCGTTGTTGAAGCGGGCGGAGGGGTCTGTTGGGAGGTGTTTGAGGCAGATGCCGACTTGGCGGGGACGTTCGGCTGTGATATGGTTAGTCGGAATTGATCTGAAATGGGATTTGAGATTGTTGTATTTGAGGTTCAAAGGTTGTGGTTAGAGGGGAAAATGAGGGGAAGTGAGGGTTGCAGGTGTATGTTGTAGGTGGAAGCAGGACTCACGGGTTCCGATGAGCCGGGCAATGTGCCCGTAGGTCGTCACCTTGCCGTGAGGGATCTCCTGGACGGCGGAGTAGACGGCGAAGAAGAATGTTTCTGCTTCTTCGGAGCGCGGCATCTTTTTGGTCGGTCAGAGGATCGGGGGAGTCGCGGAGAAGCGGGATGAGAGTGGAGGGAGATCGTGAATGCGGTTTGGCGGGGTATTTGGTTGGTGTTTTTGGTGACGTGAAGGGCGTGGAGGTAGTGCTTAGCAATTTTGGAGATGGCGCTAGGGATTTGAGGTCTGTGATTGGTCACATCGACATCAGAGGTGAATATGTACAATGCAACCGCTGCCCATCGTGTGGTATTGGTTTCGTCTCCTGATATTAGCCACACGCTGCTTTGGTGTGTCACGGGGTGATTAAAGCTTTTCGGTTTGGGGGATATTTGGTAATCTCGCGAGCGGTCGCTATAGTTCGATCTTGGGGCATTTGAGACTTTCATGCACTTATTGAAAATCACTCGGTCCCTGGTCAGAAGCTCCAAAGGTTCAGGATAGCGAAATTGACTGTACGTAAGACCGAGATATCCAGTTCGTAACCTCCATTTTAGATACTTCCAGTCTAAAAACATCCAGTCATCTGTGTGCTGCAAATACTCAATGTCCATCAATTCCGCTACCCTTACGTCGAAGCTAGTCTCTGCAGGAATCTGGTCTGTCGGTTTCACGGTTGTTCCACCGATGTGAAATTGCAATTCAAAATATCAGACATCGCCTCATCCTACGATTCCAGACTCAAGCAGCTACCCTCAGGTGCTATTTTGGCATCCAGTCTGAAAGAACTCCCCGTAGCAACCCACACCCTCGGTGGAAACATATTCAAGTGCCGAATCTACAGGTTGTGTCAGTATGCTGACCGTCTACAAAAAACAAGGCCAAGTGAATCGGGAGTAGCAAAATAAGGGGTGTGGCTGCTTACTGATGTTCACCTCAGAGTACCTCCAAGTTCCAAATGTTCCAATGTCGCACCGGCAGCGCATTATCTCGGTGGACGAGTTGAATGTGCACTCCCTGCAGCTTCTGCTGAACGCGCCGCTGTAGCACGAGAGGTTACATTAGTGAGCGGTCATGAGAAGGAATAGGCAGCAGAAAGAAAAAGGGACTTACTCCTTCTGGGCGCGTATTTGGCCCATGTCGTTGATGAAGCATTTTCCAAGGTCGACGTACCAGCAAGCCCTGTACGGCCACGCGACGGGGTTCGGAGACGGGCAGTTGTACTCGACTGTCGGGTGTTCGCTGTTACCAGTGTGGATGTGGCGGATGAATTGGCAATGGTCTTTGAGGGCGGCGAGGGCTCCGGCTGCGAGGAGGACGGGAGAAAGGATGGAGAGCTTCATGGTGGCTGGGCTGGATGCTGGCAGTGCGTGATGACGAGGCCTGGAGAGGGAGAGAGCTGAGTTGGATTTGGAGGCGGCTTTTGTACTTCAGAGTATGCAGGCCAAGGACGCCATTGACGGTTGAAATAGAGGTCTGTGTTTCTCGAGGAGTAGTTTTCTTAAGGGCAGGGTTGGCTCGGGGTTTGTTGAACAAACTCACCCATCAACAAAGGCATACTATGGGCTTTACGGCCGAAGCTCAGCTGTGACAGCGCGCAAAAGACAAACATGACAGAATACGTGAGCAACCCATTGTAAGGACGCAAACAGCACCGCATGGCAAAGTGTCCGTTGAAATCAGGGTGGTACGAGCGACGGAGTTGCATTCACATGGCTGAAAATGGAGCAATCGTCCGCTATGCCCGCCGGTCTGATATGCTTGGCGTTGGATTTTGTGCTCACATCTGCGCGCGGAGGTCTTCTGGTTTTGCGAGACACAATTACGGAACATTGAATTTGAATTGGGGAGGCGCAAGGAGGGCTAGGGTAGAGTTAGTATCGACTCCGGCAGAAGGGAAAGCTTTCGGTGCTGCGTGCCGCTCCAACGCCGCTTCAAACACAATTATAGAATCATTTCGCGCGAAATAACTTGCATTCGATAATTCCTGAAGCTGTCCTGCATGTGTCCTGGATCAAACGCAGGGATCAGTAGGATCACCTACAAACTTTCAAATCGCAACTTCATGAATTCAAAGTCGTTGCATTTAACCTCAAAACCATACACATTGTGGCACCAAATCAGACCGTTCTCATTCCGTACATAATCATCTGAGAAGTTACACGTCAGCGTATTCCGTCTTGAATAGGTAGCTCAGATGAAATGTAAAGTAGCACATACTCAGTAGTACCCGGGGAAAGGAAAACTGCCCCTCGGGCTTTTCTGGACATAGACAGAAGAAGTCGGTTGTCTTCTTGTCATACTGGCAATCATGACATGTCTTTGCAAAGTTTCCACTGCGTTTGAGAAATTGTTAGCCCGTATTGCGACATCAACTCCAGCAAGGTGCTTCGACAGTGCGTTGGCACGAAGGGAAAAGTCAACAGGGCCACTCACTTCTTTCTGTAGCCGAACACACCATCGTCATTGGAAAAGCAGACGGTCAAGGGCAACCAGCTGCAGCGTTCTTTCTTGCCAGAATCCATGCATCTAGCAACGATGTATGGTGATGCCTGGTTCTTTCGGCCATAGATGCTGTCTGGATCCCAGTAACGGACCTCGGAACAGCTGTCGTTGAAGCCTCCGGCTGCAAGCGCTTGTCGGATAGCGATGAGCATGATAATCAAGTTTGCAATAAGTTCCATGCTGCGGTGTTTGTAGTCTGACGAGAATTCGGGAGCTCGGGGCGTCTAGGAGGATCTCCGAGAGAAACAGGCAGCTTCAGGAGACCCTTCTATACCATCTAGACACAGGAGGAGAGGAGCGGCGCTAATTATGATCCAACTTGTGAACGACAAGGAGAGATAGTGTCAATATGAACATTCGGGCTCGTTGAATTTCATCATGATGCAAGATTTGATTACTTCAGGCAACTGTCGTTTACATATCGTCTTCCTTTGCGTTTGCGGGGTTGCGGTCTTTGAGAGGGTCGGTGCGAGAACCTCGTTTCTGTAAATGGGACAATGCTCTTTCCATTGTTATACTGAACAATGTATGTTCGGAGTACATTTAGACATCGACTATTCCGGCTCACGCCTGTACACAAACCCGAAGTCGTGTATCATTGAACTTTCTCGGGCTACAACTCTTCTCTCGTCTGTCAGCATCCATACGTTAGAACACAAGTTGAGAATCTCGAAGTGCACGTCGGGTGGCGCGTAATCGTAATGAACCGGCGAGAGCCATTCATCGACTTCGGCAGTGTTTGGATGCCCTCGACGAACTATCCTGGTGTCGCTGTGCTTGTATGACAACTCCCTCGTGTTGCTAGCTCCCTTGCATTGCAAAGCTGCCTTGATGTTTGCGAGCAGGCTGCAGTCAAGTCCCAGGGTTACTGATGCTTGCTTGATATGATTGGAATATAACTTTTATGAACAGGGCACTCCGTTTCCGTTAAGAAATCGCATCAAAGGAGGGATGAAACAATGAACAATATGTAATGTAGCTATTTAATTGAAATGTTGAAGTGCCTCGATCGACGCTGCATGGTCTCTGTTGGCAGGCGGATTTTGTGCATTTTGCCCTTCCAAAAGCAGTCAACTTCAGATGGAACTGACAAAATGCCGGCCCTGAAAGTAGACCACAGGATAAGGATAATCAACCAGTGCCGCAGTAATCAGCATACTGCTTTGATGAACTGTCAGGGTTACCCCACCACTAATGCCTCGTCAGAATCATTCAAAGTTGAAGTAAGTGATGAGAGCATACCGTGGGAAAAGGGACTTCTTTTCCAGAACCTCCAGCTACTGCGAAGGTAAGGACGAACATCATGACCTTTGCACCTGCATCAAGGCCACCACCGACAATGTAATTGTACTTGCCGAACCACGCAGGGTGTCGGAGACGCATGTACCACTGTGACCACAGCCCGGTGGCGACCTGGGACCAGATGACTGAGGTCGTGCCGGATGTTGTCTCTGAGGCGTTGTGGAATACGACAGGGGTGACGAGCTTCCGGACCTCCCAGCCATAAATCGTCTTGTACTTGCGCGAGACAAGCCATAGAGCGACAGGAATCGCAGCACCGATCACAATGGAGAGAGGGATCCTACGAATGGTAAGACTCATTTCATATCAAAAAATCATCGTCGGAAGTACTGACCAACCGTATCCGTCCTTGTTGAAGCCATAGACGTACTTTGCGAGAGACCAGGTTACGGCAGTCGTGTTGAGAGACTGGATCTTGCGTCCACTCCACTGATTATGGGTCAGCAATCCGATTAAGATCAACGTAGAGAAGAACTCACAACTTGGTTGCCGATCGGGTCTAAGAGAATCTCTCGCCGGTTGGCGACAATCGTATCCATGATCACGTAGTTCAAAGCCGTTCCGAACAGGCTTCCCCACGTCTGGAGGAGGAACATGGTCCTCCAAGGAATCTTGAGATACTGTGCCATCTTAAGGTCGGTAGACAGAAACACAGAGAGAACCGTGACTTCGTGACTAAACATGGAGAAGTAGAGGTTTGCAACTGGTTTACCCGGTTGCAAGACACCGCAGAGCATCTTGGATAAGTTATTTGTCGCCACGCTAGTACCCAAAAGGCCATACAAGCAAAGCGAGAAGGGTGCAACAATGCATCCAAGAAGCTGGATAGTCAGTAAGAGCATTCGTATTTATCGTTGGGGAGGCTTACAATTGCGCAGACATAAGCCCATGCATCCAGAGTTGTGTGTCCTTTGATGACGGCCCCAAGTCCAGTGAAGAAGCCAACGAGAAGGATCGCAAGATACCACCACATGGGCACATCCTTGTAGTTCTCCTGCATGACCTTGTAGTGAGGGTCTGTTTCAGTTTTCTTCCAAGCTTGTATCAAAGACCTCTTGATTCTTCAGAAGTTAGTTGATGTGGATCAGACTTGGGGCCAATAAACTCACAGAGGGCCGTAGAAAAGTGAGATGTGAGTGATCAAGGCTCCAATGGCAGCCATCGCCGCCATGTTTGCCCAGACGTTCGACGCAGTGAGTCGCGGAAGGCCGTGTATTTCAAGTGCCTCGGTATCCAGGATGGCATTCTGGCCAAAGACAGCAGTCTGGTTGTATACCTTGCCAGTTTTCGCGTCAAACATGGCTGTCGACATGAACGGGAACCTTTTGGCACCCCATGCGCCGCCGTAATAGAGAGAAAAACACATGATGTATGACAAGACGATGCCCACCCAAGAGTTGGCTTGCTGCAGAAGCGGAAGAGACATGTACCGGGAAGTAATGTACTGCCAGTCAAGAGAGAAATTGAGAATGCCCTGTCCCTCGTTGGAAGAAATGCCACCGAAGATGGTCATCAGGACTTTGCGCGTTGGAGGGGCCGCATTCATTGATGCAAGACAGGGGATGGAGATGCCGTTCAACCAAGGCCAGATGTACGATGCGATCGGTTCCCAGATGAACATGCCGATGGAAGAGAATCCGAACATGCGGAGACGTTCTCGATTGTTACCCTTGGGATCGCGGTGAAGAGTCTGGTAGATAGAAATCATAGGGAGGCATTGCCACCAGACCATCTCACTGGCTAGTCTGTGTTAGTATTGCCTGATTGGCCAATTATCGGGTGTGATCAAAAACTCACGATGAACAAGAATCGAGCGCAAGAGTCCGACAAGACCGTATCCGAAGATTGAAGCTGAGAAAACAGTCAGAATAGCTGTGGCCGTATCGGTGCTTCGGTCATAGAATCTACCATCTGTCAGCCCTGGAAAAGTCAGCGTCTACGGCACTTTACTCACAGCCGCTCTGCGCCGAATACCTGCACGATGGCAGCACCGTTTCCGCTAGACGTGGAAAGGATTGAAGCCACCGCGTGCTCCTTCAATCCGAAATGGCCAGGGTTGATGAAGTGAACGACTGGCCCGAGCCATCTCGCCTGAGACGGTAGGAATTTCTCAACGTGGTGTCGGCGCGGCAGAGCAACAGACCATGCCACGCCGATCACATATGCCATCAGACACAAGAAGCTGTCGACTCAAACAGTTAGACAAAGATCCCAAAACTTTTGAGTATACCGTTTGCATAAAACACTCACACCGAAGCGAAAGAAACATCTACGGGCTTATAGAAGTAGCTGTAAAGAGCCGGTCAGTATCTGTCAGAATGGGCCGATTGGCGAGTCTGATATTGGACGCACATCTGGTTGATACAGGCTGCGAGAGCGGTGAGGCCTTTTTGGCGTTAGTTTACACAATCTTCCATCGTCATGCGTATACTCAAGCCGTGAGAGAGTCTTACCGGATCCAATGATGAAAGATCGAAAGGTGCAGGCCCGATCGCCATCGTCTTGCGTTGACACAACATATCTTGCAACATCATTGCCGTCACGGATAACAACGCCGCCGTTCACCAGCTGTCTCTCGTCATCGGCCTCGTTTCGCTCAGGGTCTTTTAGATTCAAGCCATCGTCAGACTTGCGGTCTTCCTCAAGTGCTGTCGTATTCGGCGCTGTCGAGTTTTGTGCCCTGCTAGAAGGGGATGTCGCTAGCACATCATCGCTCGCTGCAGCGTCAGTAGAGACGACAGTAGCCGCCTTTGAACCCGCCATGCTTCTCCCGCGACTTTCTCTAGTAAAACGCTGATCGAGAGAAAACGTCGTTGAAATCCGTGGTCTCCCACCGGCAACCTCATCCCCCACCCACGTTTATCAACCATTGCAGTGTCGTATCGGTCCGCGAACTGCTTATCACGTCAACGACCGAATCCCTGTTCGAACCGGTCGCTTTTGTCCCGGACCCACGACCTTAAGTGCAGCCAAGCCTCTTACGGCGGAGTATTGACCAATTGGTGGCATGTTTGTGTGAGTTTCTGCGGAGTCTGGACCGGGAGTGGAGGTTTTAATCATTGACGTCGGGTTGACTCCGATCCTGAAGCCGAATTGTCGGGATTCATTTTTGAGAAGACGAAAATTTGGGCGCAGTGTTCAAATGGCGCCAGACTTGCCAAGTCAATCGCCATTTTTTGTTGACCCACAGTCCCGACAGCCCGGAACGGGTAGTATTCATCAATAGCGGAAGACACTATCGGTACCTGAGAAGCAAACGTCCATGTTACTTGGGTCGTGAAATCTAGCTGATCATGCTGGGGAAATGATGGTAATCCCAGATTGTGTTATCTTTTGATACAAAATTGCTGGTACTAAGTTGTTGCAAGACAGATGCAAAGCCTCGAGCTACGGACTCACATCCGACTAGTGGTCTACCCGTCATCCTTCCGCCTCCCTGCTACCGTCGGCTTGATCTTAGCTGTGCGATTCCATGATTTCTAGGTCCATATGCCGAAGCAAGCCCCATTCTTTTAGCAACCCCTCCTCTCCATT
The DNA here is from genome assembly GCF_026319265.1 of Colletotrichum chrysophilum. Taxonomy (NCBI): domain Eukaryota; kingdom Fungi; phylum Ascomycota; class Sordariomycetes; order Glomerellales; family Glomerellaceae; genus Colletotrichum; species Colletotrichum chrysophilum. The sequence continues at coordinate 66,555 of NW_026517449.1, read as the reverse complement.
GGGTGGTTATTGGCGTCGAAATTGGGTTCGCCGACCCCAAAGAAATAACGGATGTAAGACTCCCTGAAATGAAGGTAGCGACAACCTAAGCAGTTGCCAGGATCGGCGTTGACGGCATGGTTCCGAGCATCGCTGACTTCTGTTTTCTATTGGAATCAGTCAGCCGGCATGCTCACCTTCAAGACGCCGAGCAGTCACAATCCTGGGGTGAAAGATTCAAACGTACCGTCACGCCGCTTTCGTTGCACACAGCAAAATAGTGCCCGTCACAAGCGGAGACGTAGCACGTTAGCTTTTCCATCTCAAGACGCGGGTTTCCCCAGCGATCATTGAAGACCGCCGCCGCCTTGCGGAGCGCAGAGTGTCCGCCTCCGCTGCCAGGATTGTAGCAGGTCCACTCGTCCCAGGGTGGTAGGTTGCCGACACCTTGTCTAGTCAGCAACTCGACTTCTTTCTGATCCCTCGTGGCTCTATCATCTCCGATGGCGACAGCCGCGGTGGCTGTGACAAGGAGCGCCAGTGTTGTAATGGTAGGCAACAGGTTCTGGGACCAGGTGATGCAGGGTTAGAAATGGTTGAAAATTGGAGACGAAAGAGGCAGTAATAATGCTTACCATTTTGAACTTGCTTCAACTAGACTGATCAAAGTTACCTTGGTCCAGGGTGTTTTTGAAGTTATCTGCAAGCTGAAGGTGTAGAGGCGATGGAGTTGTCTGTGAACAGAATGTGTCCCGGGACCACACTGGCTCATATTTATAGAAACCCACCGCAGCAAAAGCCTAGTACGGACCGAGGTGGGCTAGAAAATCCCTCGACAGAGTCCTGCACAGAAATTGTACAGGATACAGCTTCCTGCCTTTCTCGGAATGCCAAGGGTCTAGCTTACGCAAGGCGGCGACGATGATGCCTTCGAGGATCGCACAAAGCCTAGTCTGGAGGTGGCGTTTGACACAGCGCGGTACATAGTCATGGTAGTACTGCTTAAAAGAGTTGAAACATGGATAAAATAAGACCGCAACGTGAAACATAGACTCAGTCCTACGTCAGTCAGACTCGTGAGGCTAGAGAATAGGCACTGTCGTTCAAGTGGATAAAGGCACCAAATGTTCTGACGTCTTTAGTTCTGTCTCATTTTTGTTTACGTACTACTCAGATGACGTTTCTTGGATTGGACTTCGATCTTACTTGGAAAATGGTTCTCTCATCCTTAAGCTTTCAACCCTACTCTGTTCCCCAAATGCTTTCACATACTCAGTCTCCATCTCCTACCACAGGGGCAAGAAAATTGGAACTGAGCAAGCTTGCTTTACGCGATACTGAGAACAGGAAATTCATGCGTGGTCTCGTGACTATCAACAGCTGGGATCTCCGTGTCTCAACAGTGGCATGTCCCCGAAGAGGCTAAATGCCTCTCCTGGCCTCATTTTCTTTCAGCCCCGAAAACTTGATAATATCTCTGCTATACTCTCGGCTCCCACCTTAAGGCATTTTTAGGTGGTCTATAGGAATGGGTGGGACGTTCCTTTCCGTTGCTGTTCCCGAGTCCACTTGGAACAAAATACCGTAGCACATCTCGAACATGCATAATCTATGGGCCGAGAACGCCCTGTGTGTTCAAGGCCTAGCTTATTTGCGTTGGCTATTATATTGACGACGCATGTCGAGATTTCAAATCTGATACTCAAACCAGACAAGAAGACAACTCTAAGAACGCAAGGCTGCATCACTTTCAATTGAGGGACTTAACGGAGGAAAGTACCAAAGAGATAAACTTCGATGGGGGAATCAGTGTTTAGCACTAAAGCAGGCCAAGGCGTATTATCGTTCAATCAGAATTGTGCGATGCCTATTTACATCCTGGTGGTGCTTTCTTTCCCTTGGGGCAAATGCCACGCTGAATTCTCTTGTTGCGGGAATCAGGGACACCCGGAAATTCCCCAGAGTTCCTGCTTCGAAGATAAGCAGGATCTATCTGGACATTTCCTTTCACTAGTTTGCTGACACTAGCACCGCCAAATCCCGAGGCAACGGTTGAGGGCGTCGCAAGTTTACCAGCGGCATTACGGATATTGTAACCCTGTCTGATGTTAATCACTAGAGGCGCCCTATACGAGAGCTTAGCCATACCCCGGCCGAACTGGGCTGGGCAGCGTTCACAAAGACGGCAGATAAGGCGGCGCAAACGATCGCCGCCGCATGAATGCAGATGATCATGTTGATGAAAGTTGCTCGGGGCTGGAGTTGTTCTAAAATGTGCCCAAGGTTGACAGGATAAAGCGAAGTGATTTACAGCCAGGCTTCAGTCGGGAATTAGTGTCTGACCTGAGAATGATACGCGGTAAAGGCTCGGTTTAAGTACTTCTAATGTGTATCACCCAGGCGTAAAGCATTAGGTAGGGAATGCCTTATCAAAACTCCACGAGTTAATACCCACGCGGGGTGAATGACATTTAGCATCTTCGCTCACATACTGAGAGGCTGGGATGAGAATCCTTACCCTCTACTACAGATTACCTAACCGCGGGCGGTTTCAAAAGAAGCTTAAGCAAGGGGCCTAGTAAGTTGATATATTAAAAGTTAAACAATTTGCTTGACAGATAGTCATGTTCTGTCCTAACTATACTATTATGAAACACTGCCCATTGTTCTAGCATTATTCTCAGAACCATAGTTCTGCAGCATCCCAAGATAGAGTTCTGCTATCCTTCCGTTTCCTTCGTACCTTCTTCAAAGTTTCATATAGCAGGTTGTTGCCTGCGACCACACCTTGTCGACTGTTGTATGGGTCTGGCGGGGACATTTGTAAGGGCTAGGATGGAAGACAAACTTCCACTGCCAACCTATGGGGTTTCATATGAAGAGGTGCGAGTCACCAGAGACCTCTACACACACAAGCACGACCAAGTATTTCGTTCCCTTAACAAGAAGCCGAAGTCAGCTTCACTATAACACACCAAAAACCTCAGAAAGAATCTCATTTGCGACTCCAAGCTTATCGTCGAAAGGAGCGAGAAACAAGTCAGACGTTTCTTGATAGGTACCTGTGCCCTCAGCCAGGAAGCTCAAAAGAGGCAGTGCTCCTTTGTTAGAATTTTACGATCATCTGATTGATAATGCTCCATTCTCGCAGCTAGCATCTGCAACCAGTGAGTCGAACTTGCCTAACTCGGCCTAATCTCTTGGTCGTAGTGAATAAACCCCCCGTTTCACCTGGATTTGGATTTCATGTTTTCAAACGCCAACTGTAAATATTTGGCCTTCAGTTTCACAAGGACCGCGGGGGGGTTCCATTTTAGAACCTGCAGCCCTGCTTGACGAAGTTTGATGGGCACTGATTTGTGATCATACTTACAAGTGCTCTGGTATGGAAAGCCGAGGCACAGGCATTGGTCAGCTGCTGGATCTATGTGTGAACTGATGCGGAATCCTACAGGTGCTATGATGTAGCTTCAACGGTACGGAGGACGGGTATTGATTTGTGATCATACGAACAACTGCTCTCATAAAGGATGCCGAGGCACGTTAAAAGGAAAGTGAAATGGTTATGGAAAAGGAGACTAATCATACATGCGTACCTACTGACTCAAACTCTACTTAACCAAACTCTCTCGTCACCTCAGTGCCTTTCGGCCCCGCAAGGTTGACGGCCTATCTGCTACGCTCTATCCACGGCTACCTTGTAAGCTGCGAAGACCGTGCTACCGTTGGCATGGCACGAGCGAGCTGTGCTTCGGTCTTGGCCAGCCTCTCCTGGAGCTGCAGCAACTGTTCATTGCGCGTGCGACGCTGTACGACTTGATTATAACTACATGGTTGGCTGAGACGTTCCCAACGTCTGAAAGCCGATGAATATAAGTGTTAGCGTTACTTTCAATAGTTGGCAGGCCCGCTGAGATGTGGCTATCCCATACCGACGTGGCTACACGAACCCGCACGTTGGCAATGCTCTGTCGCACCGTACTTTGCGCTCCTTAAACCTTACAGTTAGACACAGCCTTGTGCAGCGCTCATATGTAGCGAAATGGCTAGATCTCTTGCCTGCATATCTCACAAGCATTGCGCGCCGTGGATGAGCTGTTGTCCTGCATCATACCAGGCGAGCTTGTCCTCGTCCAGCGATGATGTGACGGTTAGGTGGTGGGCAGTCGTCTTCCTTGCCGAGTTGTGGGATGGGCGGTGATTCATCCAAGAAAGGATGTGAAGCATTGCTGACCTGCTGGAGAGAGGAAAGCAAGACTGCGGCGCAGAGTCCTGGTGTCGGCTGGTGAGGATAAGGGCTATGCGAATGAGGAATGCTCAGGGCCGATCAGCGAGACTCGTGTTGAATCCCTTTCCCTGTCAGTGAACCTGTTGGCAGCTGGTGAGGGCTGACATGCAGTAGACTGAGCTCTCATTGTTGAGCATTGAAAGGACATCCGCACACCACAAGAGGAGTACTTAAAGTGTCTGCTCCGCCAGTAATGGCTGTAAATGCCACCAAAGATTCAATAGCATTTGTTTCAATACCAGAATATGATAGGTTGGTCGAGTCCTTGTAGCTCGAGACCAAACTCTGGTTCGGTTGCCCCTGCGGAGGACCGAGATAGCATTTTTGGACACAGGAATCTATTAGATGAATCTAACGGAAGTGCAGCAGGCTTCGTTTAACCCGCCAACAGGTGTTTGTAATTGCTACCGTTCAAAAATTGACATGAGCTACGCGTAATAGCAATGGGGGGACATTAGCACGTTTCTGTGTTCAGAGGCGGTATGACGAACTATGATTCATAATGGCTCAGCGCCACTAGCGCATTAGTTTAATTGATAGGCACTGAATGGTGCCCCTAAGCTCGTTTCGTTGTAGAGCGTGGTCAAGCTGCTTCAGCCTCTTTCATTCATTGACTACGATTTAAGTAACCTCCAACAAACCAACATCCGTCTTTCGAAAGCCCGGACCTGCAGCAAAAAATTGAAGTGTTCAAACATAGTTTTTTGAACAATTCGCATCATGTCGAACCTCAACCACGTAATAGTCTTCGGCGCAGCTGGCTTAGTCGGCTGGTCAACCGTGGAACAGCTGCTCTCCAACTACCCCGCTGAGGGATCATTCGAGAAGATCACCGCAGTGATCAATCGCCCGCTGCGCGAGTCAGAGTTCTACTGGCCACCGGAATCTGCGAACCGGCCCAGGTTGGACATAGTCTCTGGGGTAAACTTGATGAACGGCACTGCCGAAGACTTGTCCAGACAATTGAAGGAGAAAGTCCATGGGATAGCTGACGTCACCCACGTCTTTTACTTTGGTAAGAAAGCTTTCCGTTGGGATGGACGAAATCCGTATTCCTGACAGAATCATAGTATTCAAGGAGGTTAACGATGATCATATTCTGGAGTGCCAGACCAATGGCAACATGATGCAGCGTGTTGTTGACGCCATCACATCTTTGTCACCTGGGCTAAAGTCCTTCATCTACCCTGGCGGAACAAGAGTACGTAGAGACTGCCCAATAACAGGACCTAGCAACTGATATTTCTAGGGCTATGGCATATACGTCCCCGGAGGAACGTTCCAAGCTCCACTGAAGGAGTCAATGGCGGACAACCTCCCTGAGGACTATGCTAAGACGGTCGCCTATCCCTGGTACAGGCAGCTTCTAGACAAAGCTAGCGAGGGCAAGAGCTGGACGTGGACAGAAGTGTGCCCGGATGCGGTTGTGGGTTTCACTCCAAATGGATCCGGGTGGTCTCTTGCTTTGCACTGGGCTCAGTACCTCTCACTGTATGCTCACAATCACGGCGTTGATGGCACGGAAGAGCCTTCGATAGAGGTCCCGTTTCCTGGCAACGCAGCAGGCTACAACAGCCTCTTCACCCCGGTGTCTTCTCGCACACTGGGCCGCATCGCTGTTCATGCTTTGCTAAATCCGGACAAATGTGGCGGAAAGATCATCAACATGGCCGACAGTGAGAAGCCGACCAAATTTCGAGAGATATGGCCAGCGCTTGCCAAGTGGTTTGGGCTGGAGGGCGTGGACCCAGTCGAGGATGACCAGGCTCTGAAGCCCGGCGAATACATCAAGAAGCACAAGCATTTCTTTGCGGAGAAGGGCTTCCCGAAAGCCTCTTCTTCGGGCGTGGGTGCCGGAGCGTCTCAACTTGACAGCGTGGGATACTGGCTGTCCTTTGACCGGCAGCTCAGCTTGGAGCGGCTCCGTTCTGTGGGATTTTCGGACGAGAGAGATCCGACCGAAGGGTGGCTAGAGGCGTTTGAGAAATTCAGAGAAGCTGGTATTATCATGTAATAGTATTTACAAAGAAGTGAAGTTATTTGTTTCCTGATTAGCGAACGGGCCAGATCCCTCTTTCCACATGGCTTGACTGCTTGCTTATCACACGATTTTTAGTATGGTCCTGCCACCATTCCTGTGCTGCAACGATTGTGTAGTCGCCTACTTGGGCCCGGTTGGCTTAGCGGTGTTGGAAGTAGCGTTGCGTCCCTTCATGTTATTGCGGATGTTGTCGTACTTTGAAACCGGGTAAGAGATCAGGTTCTTGGAGCGATCAAGCTTGCCCATCCAATCTGCCATGTTGCGGACGATGCTCTCATCTCCCATTTTGTCCCCAGAAGCTTCCCAAAACATGGCACCTCCGAGCTTCTTTTTCTTGATGTACTCCTGCTTGTACAGAGCGCTCTTCAGATCATCATACGAGACCAGTTGCTGTGTGCGATTATCATAGGAGTAGGTTGCCTTGACCACATTGTCCCAGACAACCCTGCATCCGGGGCGAGGGAGATCCTTGTAGACAAAGATACCGGGCTGGGCTAAGGTTCCGTTTGGCAGGCCGCGGTACGACTGTCCCATGCCCTTGGTGTTACTGAAAGCACGGCCGTACAGCGGCATACCGAGGTTGATCTTCTGAGCAGGGATCCCGGCCTTCGTGTAATCCTTCACCGCCTTATCAATGCTGGCTCTGGTGCTCAAAGGGGTCTTCTTGCTTGTGAAAACATTCGATTGATGACCAGTAGTGTTCTCCCACGAACCGGCAAAATCGAAAGCCATGAGAGACCAGAAGTCGAGCGACTTGTCCATGCCTTTGAAGTCCAACTTGGCGTAGTTCTGAGGCCCAGCCGGCGCGGCGAATCCTAGCGTAAAATGATAGCCGTTGGCATATTTGACCGAGTACTGATCGAGGCCTGTTCGAAGCTCGGATAACAATTTGACGGTATTCGCAATCGTCTCGGTGGTGTTCGGATACTCGTAGTCAACATCCAACCCGTCTAGACCGAAATCGGCGACCATCGTCACAGAAGAGGCGACAAAGTTGGCTCTCAGCTTCTCGTTTGCAATGACTGGGGCAAACTTTGGAGACCAGTTGTATCCGCCAATTGACATGATGACCTTCAATTGCCTGTTGGCCATTTTCTTCATGTATAGCTGCTTCACTAATCCATAGGCATTATTGCCGGGCTCCGACACCTTGTCTTTGCCAAAAGACTTTCCAGTGTCAGCCCACGGGTCGGATGATACCCTAGACATGTTAGCGTCACTGACTGTGCCAATATGATATATCACTGCCTGCGTCACTCACACGGTTCCATTCGGCAGGATGTCCGCAAACGCGTAGAGCACATGCGTGATCTTGTCGATGGGGATGTTATCAGGGTTGTATCCAGCGCCGTATATGCTCCAGTTTGTAACATATAGAACATTGCGGTGCTGTCCGTTCATAGGAGTGCTTCCGTTGGTGGGATGGCTAGTGTTCCTTCGTCCACCTCCGCCCCCCGCGCCTCCTCCACCGCCGCCCACCCCTCCCGGTTTGTTTCCGCGCGAACCACTGCGCGAACCATCAGGCTTGCGACCCTTGTCTCCTTTACAAGCCTCGAAGGGGAAAGCGAGAATTTGTACTGCGAACAGTGACGCGATAAGTGTGGAGAGCCTCATGATGGGTGCGTAATCTGAATATGGCCAATATTGGTTACCGCCGAAGCTCACGAGAAGGCGGCGTCATAATGAGAAAATGGGCGACTTTTCCTGGACTAAAAGAGGTTTTCGACCATGCGGAGGCGAGTAGATTCCCCAACAGCCAAGAAATTGAAGCTCTACAAGCTTTGGGGGGACGCGAAGCTCTCCCGTTTTAAGCTTTGGAGACAGGGAAATAGCAGCTATCAGAGTTTCCAAAGGGCACATCTCCCGCTCCTCCATTCAAACCGACGGGCTGTCACTGGATGCCACGGGTGCAGCATCTCAGACCTGCCGGTCGGAGTATGACCCCCAGCGATGATAGTTCATCTGCACATTTGCCCTCCGACCTGTCTTTGGCGTTCCACGCAGGACAGTTGAAATAGCTCGCGACGTTGCATCACGGTAAACAATAATCAGGTCCCAATTCCTCCTCAACCTATTCTCCATCGTCGATATAGCATGGAGCGTTCGACGTTACCCCTCAAAGCTTGTTGCCTAATTCCCCCTTGTTCCGGCGGGTTGGTAATCGCCGCGCTGGAAAGACCGCCGTTTTACAAACCGCACTATCCCTCAACGGCTGACGACACTTCAACTATGTTCGGCGCACGAGTCACGCACCCCTCGGAGACATGCGCAGACTCACTGGCCATCATTCTCTGGCAGACGTCAAGCATATCATCCCAAGTAAAGGAGGGGTAAGGTGCGAAACATTGACGCGCCCGCTGCCGAGGCCAAAATGATGGATCCAGAACCAGCCATCGGAAAGTCTGCATCTGCTTGTTGAAATGCACGAAATTTCGTCGACATACTTCCAAGACACACGAAGGCCATGCAGACCTCCCAAGGCGAACTGGGAGTTTGTTGCGGAGCGCCATGGGAATATGATTTCGGTGGATTTAAATCGACAGATCTCAAAAGGCACCGGTTCCTACTGGCTGTGGCTACGGTGGAAGATGCATCCTGCGTTAGTGATGACAAGTGGACTTTGGTTCCTGCGTATCATTCAAGCATGTCGCATCAGCGTGGTATTCTGCAGCCCAGATGAACCGGGGCAAGTACATTTTTCGAACGGTCATACAACGTAACTGCCCTTGAAGGAGCATGTACTGATATTTGAGTGATGAAGCTTTGGTCGAAAGACTAGGTATATATGCCGCGGAATTAGGAAAATAACCACCAAAAGCCCAATCTAAAGTTCCTTGGCAAAATTTGTATTAGCCGCTTTTGCATCAGTTCCAGCTTGAACGGTCTCTGCATCCGCCAGCTTGGGATTCTCCCCATCTGAAGAAACATCAGCGCTGAGGGCTGGCTCATATCCATATTCTGCCATCTCTGGATGCCGCCTGTCCCACCACAGCATGCCAAGTTGAACCAGGATCGTGGCGACCGTGAAAGCCGTAGTAAGTGGGAATCCGACGGGATATCTGGGTGCGTCGGCAACGCGGAAAGCTCTCAAGGGGATCGTGGCATGGCCGATGTAAACAATAGTGACCGTCATGGCCACGATGATGGACCGAGCCTCCGGCTCCTTGCGGAGAATCTCCGCCATCCATGCCATGAGTGAGGGGCTGCCGGCATTGGTACCGTAGGTCAGGAAGTAGAAAGCAAGAATAACCTTGTGATCGGAGGGCCATCCGCAGAGCACAGCCAAGCAGATGCCGTGGGCAGCAGCTGAGAAGACGCTGATTTGCCAGCGCCAACGCTTCCAGTCGGAAAGCCAATTTAGGCCGACGTTTGTGACGATCTGCAGGGCGTATCCCCCGAGAGGCAAGATGTTGACCTGGTACGTGTCATATACCCGGTTCCCGGCTGCGTCCTTGATGCTCTCAAGATACAAGACGAAGTACGAATTGGCGCGATGGGCCCAAGCTCCGAAAGCGAACGAGAAGAGGTAGAAATAAGTGATCGGGTGGACGATGAGCTTCCGCAGCTTCATCTTGAGAACGGAGGCGGGGATCCTCTTGGATGTGTTGACACCGGAGTTGCCCATGCGCTCTCGTGCAAGGCGCTTCTCATTCTCTGTCAGGTAGAGGGCGCGAGTGTTGGCGGGAGAATCCGGGACGGTGACGAAGGCTAAGAGACCTTGACCGACAGTGACGGCGCCGGAGATGATGAAAAGCCACTGCCAGCCGGCGAGACCGTGAACGCCATTCATGTCGCGGTACAACGCGGCTTGGAGTGCACCGAGGAACATGGCGCCGGCGACGTCGCAGACTGTGAAACAGGCCACGCGAACGGCGAGCTCGGCGGGAGTATACCAGTTGAAGATGAGAGCAACGACACTGGGCCAGAAGGCGGAGGAAAACAGGCCGAGGAAGAAGCGAAGACCGAAGATGGTTTGAGCGTTGGGTGCCTTGTACGTGCTGCGTGCCATTCGTGAGTTTGGGCTCAGGGACAAAAGACAGGGAGTACTTACAAGAGCACGAGCAGTCCCCAACTCATCTCACAGAATGGGAGAAACATGGACGGTCGGAACTGTCTTGATGTTAGAAAAGCCCCGGTTGTAGACAGCCTGACGCCAGTTGCATACCCTCGTCTGAATCAATTGGCCAGGCACGAGGCCTAGGGCGTATCCGATGGAGAAATACGTGTTGAATTCGACCAGTTCGTTTCCGTACAGGCTTAGAGACTCTCTCATGCCCGAAACGTATGCCTGCGTCGTCGCTGACTGGTCCATCTCCTTCATGATGCCTGCAAGGAACATCCATGCCAGCAGCATTACATCCAACTTGAAGACGAGCACATTGCGCGCGTTCCGGAAGTACGGTATGACCTTGGAAATGTGCTTGAAGATGCCCTCTTCGGGAGGTCCATAGTTGATGGGATTATCCGTTGACGGCTCGGCCGTTGTCACCGTTCTTAACTCGCCCATGGTGGCCGCCTTCGCCTGTTCGTGACGACAAATTGCCAACGAAGCGTGCGGAGCTAAGAAAGCGGGGGACGATCGACGGGAGAGATGGTCGCGATAACATCACAAGGAGTTCGGGTCTGGGTGGGCTGAGGACTTTAAGGTTATATACACGTCCAGCCAAGGTTGCGTCGTATTAGCAAACATAAAAGCATACGATTCATGTAAGCCGGCGACCGAAAGAAAACCCTTCTGCATGAAGCGATATTCCAACGTCGCGATCTAAAGATTTGCAGCACCATCCCGCGCCCACGTCCCATTCTGCTTGTTTTCCAAGGACGCCAAAGTCTGGGCAAACCCCACCAAGCTTTCCGTTCTCTGCGATTTCAGGTCAATTCCCGTCCATCGGTGGGTTCGACCTCCAATCATATCCGGCGCCAGGGTTCCGCGCCGGTGGGTTGCGGGCGAGGGCCGGGGTGGCGGGGAAAATCGGGGATCAGGAAAACTGGAGCGACGTCGGATTTGGGTCCAGATAAGCCCTGCCGCAGGCGATTGCGTGACTGAGGACCCAGACTGCGACATCTCTGGACCGTTCCTTCAGTGCTGCGGGATAGCTGGTTTCTCCCCGCATGAGGAAATTTTTGTCGGGTTGTCGGCGACAATGCGATGAGACACAGTCAGGAGGACGTTATCGGTCAGTCAGGTTGCTACATTGGCGATGTCGGATCGCGTCCGCTGTCAGAAGACATTGTGAGCCGCTTGTGACGCTAATATTACATCTTTGGATGTGAGTCAAAGAGAAGAAGACCGTTGTATTATGCATAAGCGGTTTGTCACTGTCCGCTGTCTTTGGCTTTTGTTGGATAATAATTCGCAGCTGCTTAGTCGTTCGCCAAGACCGTCTGCGGACACACGATAAGATTGACAAGGGCAAGAATCTCTATGAAGTCTCGAAACTCAGGAAAGGACCTGTTGATTTAATATAAAACAAGAACCATTGTATTATGACCACTAGTAAATAGTTTGGTTATCTACGGTGCATTGCAGGCTTCCAATCCGTCATGGATTTGAAACCTGAGATGAGGAAGACAAGACATTTCGTGGAATAGTATCAATAATTGGGCGACTCGAGCACTTGTCACTGCTGCGATGGAAGAGGCTACCAACAGACGTTTTAAAAGTGCCATCAAAGAAGATCCAAGGCTAGGAGACTCATGTGTCAATACTTAGATGTCATGGCTAGTGCCATAGACACCAACAAGGCCGCTGGACGTGAAAGATGTCAAAAGTCCCGACGCCCGTACAATGACCGAGCAGCCACGTCTCAATGTCACACATGAGCTGATTTCTGACCTTTAACGTGTCGTCGAAAAATACGCACATATTGGGAATGAAGTTTCGAGTGATTGTGACAGCCTTCATACGCCACCATGATAAGATGCTTCTCCTGAGGAATGTTCACCGTGGGCATCTTCACAGAATTCGAAAAGGGGTCATAGAGTTGTTCCAGTGTAATACGACTTTAGCGCACGAGAGGTGGTCATGTTTGCTTTTACGGGGAACGCTGAGCGAGAACCACGCGTGGGAGCAGAATCAGTGGCTTGTAACTGAGACATGAACTGGTAGTTGCATGAGCTGAAGACAGGGGTACTTCACGAAAGCTGGCTCGGAAAACCCGAACTGAGGTTGTTTGCCTGTCGTGAACCGTGTCGCCGCACTGGTAACTCTCAGTTTGCCAGAAGGAGAGACAAGCCCACATTCCTGAGATCTATCGACAACATTCGGAAAATCCGGTCCAAAAAGAAAGATCGCTAGATGCTATGCTATGTTACCCGCCAGCCCGGAACCAAGGCATTGCTCCCAAGACCATCACGCGCTAGTCTCAATGATTGCCGCAACACAGCGAATCATACCCGGCCTGCATTTCTTTTTCGTAGTCTGTGCAATCATCAACACTGTCACCGCCAATGAAGCCCCGACAGCCTGACTTGGGCACCTTTCGAGTGGGACGATGTCTCTCCTATCCCTTGATTTGTGGTTGGAATCTTTGAAACTGTCTCGGGGACACACGAACTGACAGGGTAGACACGAAGTAGGGCACGTGTTGTGCAACGGGGCGGCCAGGCGCCACGCGTGCATTCAAATATCTCTCCCTCGCCCACACGTGGCACCTTGTGCTATTAATCTCGAACTCCTCTCCGTCGTACACCGTTGTCGTGCTGCCAAACCGGTCAATCACACCGCCAAGACATCGTTTTCTGCCTGGGGAATCATCATTCATTATCGCCTCCGCACAAAATGCCATCGAGAAACCGACCTGACGATGTGGACTACTCATCGCTCGAGAGCGGGAAAAGACAGCAGCACTCGATGCTCGAAGTGAAACCAAACCATTCCGAGACCCGGCCTTCTACAATTGATGTGGCTATTCCTATTTCGACAGAAATGAAACCGCGGCGGAGCTGGCGGACATGGTGGCGAAGATATTGGATCTTCGTTCTTGCCATGTCGATTCTCATTGTCGGCGGAATCATAGCAGGGGCTGTTGGGGGGATTACAGCTGCCGAGAAGACGAAGACGGAGGGAGACTGATTCCGAGTCTGGTTCAAGACACAAAGAGTCAAGGCTATTCGTGCAGACATCATCATGCCATGTAAGTGTTTTTGCGCATCGTCTGGCCACTTGTCAAGACTAATCACAATAGCTAGTAGATGCGCTGTCGCTACCACCCACCATGCCAAATCGATTCCATATTCATCAAGCAGTAAATGTCCGCCTTTCCAGCTTCAAGGCCAGCACAGTGGAACACGATGTTAGGAATCCTGGCGGCTGTCATGAAACACCACCCTCATGAGCATAGATGGACTTGGGCTTGCAAGCCCTTTGGATGCATCCACCGTCCGTAACGGGCTGAGTACGGGTCAACATGGCATCGTCTTGATATTGATCAGGAAAGCCAAAGCATGATCTGTCTGCGCCAGCAGAAAATGAAAAGACATGGCTGAAAGAGGCGCCTCGATGGCATGGACGACCTGGTTCCAATTGAGGGGAATCAAAGGAGGCAATTCCAATTCGCGGGTGCAGTTTTGGCTCGTAGTAGTGCAGTGTCTGGTCGCTCAGATCATGATCAACGCAACTTCTAAGCCAAGGATTGGGTAGGCTTTGACAAGTACTTGTACTTGGTTCAGTAGCTCCACATACGCTACGGTCCTTAGCCTTTCTGGTTCAAGTGACGACATTCTCATATCCCCGCAACACTTCACAAATGTCGGTGTTAAACTTCTTACTATGTGAGCTTTAGTCGAGAGTGAGCCACGACTGCGTCATGTGACCCAAGTGAACGTTGCACCGTCGCCAGAGGAAACCAACACTTTACCATCTGCGTTGAACAAGATTCGTCCACCACCTTCCTCCATGGCTGTGACTATGCTGGAGGGAAATGTCCAGACCCCGTCGAACTCAAACTCATCTCCAATCAATGCCATTACCCATCGCGGGCGACGGATGTTTTCCACTTCAAACTTGTAGCGTGGTGAGGTCTCAGGGTTATCCAGGTGGTAGAAGTCCTCAGTTCGCAAAATACCCCAATTGGAGATGAACACCTTGGTACGTGACTAGCGTCAGCTCGCGCAGCATAGGCATACTCCGTACGCCCTGGGCCAGGGAAAGAAGCAGTGGATCAAATGTCCGTCTATCAAAAGTGTAGCGAAAAAAGAATTGTGGGTAGTTGCCGTCCTCCCTCAATCACGAGTGGTCGGGGATGTAATCTGTTGCGTCGGAGTCTTGTGAGTCGAGAGCTGCTAGGCTCTCTTCGCTTGATGGCCTGTCGTTATTTTCCCACGCATTCTCGATGTTGCCCGTAACTAGCCACCTTCCATCCGGGGTGACGGGGATGGTCTCAAAGGATAAACGTTCCAGACGCGGCCCAAAAGAGGTATCCGTTTGAAAAGCCGATGGTGCAACGATCCAGCCGCCCAGAAACGACGCTTCTCGTAGTTTGGGAAGCTTGAGCATATCCCGGATGGCCATGCTCAAATCGTCTCGTCCATCAGAGTTTGTGAGCACGTCGAGGCTGGATCTCTCATCTGTTGGCGCAGCGTCGTAAAGTCGGATTTCGAGAACCTCAAGATTATCGAGAGATGCATCCCGCATTGCATTGGCGAGGGCGCATCGGATTTCTCTCCGCTGAAACATGTGCCGACGAGTTGGCATCTCAAGTTTGAACGTAAGTCGGCGTAGAGTGGGCAAGGATTTGGTCAGGACCGCCAATAAACTGGGGTGCAAGCGGTATTGGCCAGTTTTCACGTGAAGATGAGAGATGACGCAGACCTCTGGTAGCAGTCCCGAAGACAGTAACAAGCTCTCTTCGAGACCAAGATACTTTAAATCGTTGCGAAAAAACCAAATAGGTCCCCCTTCGTGAACATAGTCATCTTCTGAAGGCGGTTGGTAGGACGACTCAATCTTGGTCACGAGCTTGATACCGCTCTCATCGCCAGCATCGGATACGGAATTCCAGACCTGCAGTCTCGTGAATAGATCGAGAAGTGCCTGTGTGATTGCGACACTGTTTGCAGCGGCCTCTTTCCGGCTCTGAAACTTCTTGACACGCTTCTCGCTTACGGGCGGCAGAAGAATCTTGTAATGTAGAACCCTGACTTGGGCGCGGCGCAGAGGGTCGGAGAAGTCTTCGTCGAATTGACGCAATGAGTCACTGTCGCTACTGAGTTGGACGGACTCCGCCGGGGAAGAGGTGGCCATCCTGTGGTCTGCGCGTGGGACCTTCTTGCGTGTTGACTGATGGACGTGTTGTTTTGTGATGAAAGGAATCGAAAGAATATGTAGTTGTGCTCAACAACCCCTCACGCAGACAGCAGGGGGAGCAATCGATGCTTGATGCCTGTCCCGGGCCAAGCGTCCGGAACAGGCTAAATAACTTGCGAGAAGATCCAACAGCGAGCGCCAGGCATCTTTGCAGGATGCAAGCGACATTTGTGGGCAGCAGGAGATGTTCTCGGCGTGTAGTGTTGGTTCTTAAACCAGTAGCAAGAGGTTGTTGGAGGTTGATAAGGGCCAAGATCTCCACACTAAACCCTGTCTTTAATTTCATCTCAACGGGAAAGGCTTGGTGTGTTGCTCGACCATCAATTAGTGGCTGAAAGCATTCACCCGAACGAGAAGAACACAGCGCTCTGTAAATCAGGCATGCCTCCCACTTCGAAATCTCTATGGACATCTCAAACCACGTTCCAATGACAACCGTCCCTCCACTTAAGCCATATCATTCAACAAATAGTTGAGCAGTATCATGTTTCTGAAAACCATGTACCACCGTGGTTGCATATAGTCCCTGAGAATCATGTTTGCGGGCTGTGCCACACTTCGCCAACGTTAGTGCCGTTGAACGCAACCCGATACTTGGCTCACTCTATTTAGGTTCGCCACGAATATCTCTGTATGGAAGTTGGTGTAGAGTAAAAAAGAATAGCGGGGCTAGGTGAGCAACACATCGTGCCGTCCTGCACTTAAAGCCCATCCTGCTACCCAAGTAGAAGACCGAGTTGCAGGCTACAAGGCCTAGGGCTACTCTGGCTTCGTGTCAAGCTTTGAATATTCTGGAAGCGATGATGTTACTTAGTTGAAGCATGGCGGTGTGTAATACCGTTGAAATAGCATGTGAGCGAACAGGGTTCGAGTGAGAATCACTCAGATCACACTGCGCGCAATTAAGGAGTTACCTAGTCAGTTGACCTTTTCACAACAGCAATTAGACAACGGCTAGGTCAATGCGAATATCATAATGGCGTAAACTTTTAGTAAACTACAAAAGAAAAGATCCAATCTCTGTTATGACTGTTTCCGTACATGTGCATATTCATCTCTATGGTTATTTCCTATTCTCCTGTTTCCAAGCCGCTGAACAACACGGCGGATGAATGTTGTTTGAGACGCGGCTTACACAGTCTATACCCAACGCAGAATTAATAGCGCTATCCTGTGCTCATGGTCAAAGATATCACATAAGAGTACCTTGCGCTAGAATCGTCGGCATGACATATGCAAATACCATCACCACCCATTCACAAGGATCCTCGTCAAGTAGTCTTGAAGAATCCATGATACCTTTCAGTTCTCAATTATGTCGAATGAAGTGCGCGAGGATCGTTCATGCTGCAGAACACCTTTCTGCTTCTCCTTAGACGTCATTGAAATATTTGAGGTAGAAGCAATGATTGATGCCGACATCTGGTCTCTGTTGTAGTGCCATGAGTCCATTGAAAGGGGATGGCCAAGTCCGACGCCGTGGCTGTTTTCATCAAGTTTTGCAGGGACATCAGTTGCGGTTGCACTATGTCATCCAACATTCGCACTCGTCACATGACTATCCTGGTATTGCATCACAATCAATCAGTCTTGAGTGAGGTTCGCAGCCACATCGCAGAACCATGGTTCTCCGCGGTCGGTGGGGGTATGTGGATTTCGCTGTTGCGATACTGGGGCCGGAGCACGCCATCGGAACTCGCTCGCCGGCCATTAGCGGTAGATAACATCCGGCGAACAGCATCTCGGGTCGGGTCGCGGGGGCTTAGTCAGGCCCGTTGTAGCTTAAGTTTCAAGTGTACAGACAAAATTTGACTCTTCTCTTGCATCAAATCCAAAACGTCCTGGCAAATCAATTGGGGTTAGAGCTCAGTTCTTTTGAGTTGGTCTTTCGAAATGCAGCTACGGTCGTCAATACTGGCCTCTGCGGCCCTTGTGCTCTCGAGCAGCTTCGCTACTGCGGCTAGCGATGCTCAGACTCCGCTCGTCGGCCCGGACCGGGATCCCATTTCATCATCCTCCCGACCAAACATCGTCTTTGTTCTTACCGATGACCAAGATCTTCACATGAACTCTCTCGAGTACATACCTCTCATTCAAAAGCGCCTCATTGAGCAGGGAACTCTCTATAAGAAGCATTTCTGCACTACTGCTGTCTGCTGCCCATCACGAGCTAGTCTTTGGACCGGCAAGTTGGCTCACAACACCAATGTGACGGATCTCAATCCTCCCTATGGTGAGTTGCCCCATGCACCGATCGGCTGAGCTCAGGCTCTGGCGCGCATGCAACAAAAAGCTCAGGTTGTACCCGTTAGTTTGGCGATGGTTACTGACAGCACTTTACAGGCGGATTCCCGATTTTCGTGAAGAATGGTCACAATGAGAATTACCTGCCGATCTGGCTGCAAGATGTGGGATACAGTACTTTCTACACTGGAAAGATGTTTAACGCTCATACTGTTTGGAACTACGACAGTCCTCACCTGAAGGGTTGGAATGGATCCGTACGTTGACCCAAAACTTGATGCAGACCGCGGATAGCGAATACTGGCCCGTTTCTAACACGATGTAGGATTTCCTCCTTGATCCTAACACCTACGACTACTGGAATGCCACATTCCAACGCAACAAGGACAAGCCAGTCAACCACCTAGGCGAATATTCAACCGACCTCGTTGCTCAGAAGGCATATGACTTTCTCGATGATGCTGTTGAAGCTGGCAAGCCTTTCTTCCTGGCCGTAGCTCCCATCGCCCCACACAGCAACGTGAACTCTAGCGTCCTTCTTCCCGTAAAGGGACCGGACGACGACGTTCCCGTTTCCGACGACAAGTTCAGGACCAGTATTCCAAAGGCTGCCAAGAGACACGAGAAGCTTTTCCCCGACGCCAAGGTGCCGCGTACGGAAAACTTCAACCCGGACAAGCCGTCCGGCGCTGATTGGATTCGTCGCCAGCCTAAGCTGAGTGATGAGAATGTGGAATACAACGATGAGCACTACCGAGGTCGTCTTCGTGCGCTCCAGGCTGTGGACGAGCTTGTTGATGGACTCATCGACAAGCTCGAAAAGCACGGCTTGCTGGACAATACCTACATCTTTTACACAACTGACAACGGATACCACATTAGCCAGCACCGGCTGCAGCCCGGAAAGGAATGTGGTTATGAGACGGACATCAATATTCCGCTGATTATTCGTGGCCCCGGAGTGCCAAAGGGAGGTGTCACGGAAGCCGTCACAGCTCATGTCGATCTCGTACCCACAATCTTGTCACTGGCAGGCGCGCCTCTCCGCGCAGACTTTGACGGAGCTCCCATCCCATTGTCGACGAAGGAGCTTGCAGAGTCTCCCTTGACCCGCGAGCACGTTAACGTTGAGTACTGGGGATGGGCCATCACCGAGAGCAAGTTCGGTTTCAACGGCGATGACACCAAGCGGATCTTCAACAACACCTACAAGGCTTTGCGTGTTGTTGGCGAGGGTTACAATCTCTACTATTCTGTATGGTGCACCAATGAGCACGAGCTCTATGATATGACTGTAAGTTCAACACCTATTCATGTCCTTTGGAAGAAGGCTGACCATACCCTTCGCAGACTGATCCTGGTCAGCTGCATAACCTCTTACACGACGATGAAGCTGCCCTTGCAGCACGTGCCACGGTGCTAGGATACCCTCTCAAGAAGCTCATCCCAAGGCTTGATTCTCTTCTCTTCGTTCTCAAGTCGTGCAAGGGTTCAACATGCTCCCAGCCGTGGAGAGCACTTCACCCCCAGGGTAACGTTGCTAGCCTTCGAGAAGCCTTGTCGCCGAGGTTCGACGAATTTTACATTCAGCAGGCGCGTGTTGAGTTTGATCGTTGTGAACTGGGTCACATTGTTGACGCCGAAGGACCCCAATTTGAACACGAAGGGAACGTCTACTGGCAGGGAACCAAGTGGAGTGATTGGACGTGAAAGATTCGGGCCGATGGTTAGCACATTGGATAACGACACTACACATACATAAAAAGGAGTCCGAGACCTTAGACTGCATTACGGAATGTTTAAAGATAGTTTCCGCATCCATTCCGCCCGCATTCCGCCCTAGCGCCCGTGGTGGAGAAGATCAGACCATGCCAGCGCACTAATCACGTCGCGATGATGCCCACATTCCCCCTGCCACGATGTGTCTTTCCCCTCTTCCCCCGCATGCCATTTGTGTCTGTGGAAACAAGTTTCGCTGAACTAGGCCGGAGTTAAAACCAAATGCTCGTCATGTTGATTCCGTAATAACTGACTCAGGAATCTGATTCGTCATCGGAATGTTGGAAGGTTTACCCGCCTGGCAGATTTAAGCCAGTCCGCGGTCCCCCAAACCCATCGGTAACAGCAACACTCGGCGAAGAAGGAAATCCAGGGAAGCCGAAAAGTGCACAACAACTGCACGCACACATCTCAATCAACTAAGTCAGTATGGATAACTACATTGGTCACTGCAACTGTGGTTCCATCAAGGTGGTGTTGAAGAAGAAGCCGGAGCAAGTCGTTGTTTGCCATTGGTGCGTCAAGCAATATGATCCTGCGCGGAGAAAGTGGAGAGACTGACATCATCCCTCTTCACACAGCTCGAACTGCAAGCGTGCGGGTGGCCGTAAGCTTATTTGACAGCTGATTAATTGCGTCAACTAACATTGACAGCATTTTCCATGAACCTTTTCATTGACGACGGCCAATGGGAAATTGAGGATGAAAAGAAGACTCTGTCAGAGTACCTTGACCACAACACCAATTCCGGGAACACTGTGCACGTGAGTAAGCCTCAATGTGAGAAAGAGTTATCTGCTAATTGAGCTGCCCGTGCAGCGATTCTTTTGCAAGAACTGCGGAAGGTGAGAATTAATTCGCCTGGCTAGATGTTATTGAGGTACTAACCACCTGCGAAGCCCCATCAAAACCACTTCGCCTTCCATCCCGGACAAGGCTCTGATTAAGGCGTCTCTGTTTGATGATATTCCCACCAACAAGAAAGAGGTTTACTCCCAACAGGCATTACATTGGAACTAATAGCATGAAGACGCCAGTTGACATGTTCTAATTTGGCTCGTCAGCTAGAAAATAGGAATCGTGGCATGTCGAATGCACAGTCAAATCCTATCTCCACCGCTATGATATCTACATTGTGAACAGAACGATGCGAACTGCACACTATACCAAACATGGTTCTTGAATATAGAGTTATAATACAAAACGAGCCTTTTCCAGTGGCTGCCTCTATATACCGCCAAAGTTCGCGCCTTCGTTCTCGAATTCTCCCTCGTACAGAGCCTCTGATCGTCTAGTAGTTCTGTTTGACACTATCGCCGAGGGGAATGTTCTATTGAAACCCTTGTACTCGCCCAGGCTGGGTGGCAGATCATGAATCCTCGTACCCCAGTCGCTTTCACGTCGGCCCAATGTCAACACCAACTCCATACCCTCCGTAAAGAAGGTGTGGTTCAGCCAATTCTTCCTGTACGGCTCTCCATTCAAGGTGGCGCTTTGAATGTAGATTCTCCGGTACGTGGGATCGAAATTGACGTTGCGGATCTTGGCTGTCTTGCCTGTCTGGGGGTGCTTGATCTCCACACTCTCAAAGAAGGGCGGGGTGATGAGGTAGACGTCTTGGCCAGGGTTCGGGAAGAGTCCCATCATAGTGAAGGCCACGAAAGAGCCCATAGCTCCGCTGTCATCGTTGCCAGGGAGACCGTCGGGCGCAGTTGAGAAGAAGGATGGGACGTAGAAGTGCGCACGCCTGGCGGAGAGAGCAGGGCGCCCGGCATAGTGGTACTGGAAGACCGTAAGGAACGAAGGCTCGTTGCCGATATAGGTGATGTTCTGATCATGCAAGAAGTCAAGTCTCTTGACGAATGCATCCGGACCACCATATGTGTTGATCAAGGTTGCCTGGTCGTGCGGAACAAAGCTATCAAAGATGGTCAGTCAACTCATGTGGCCAAATCGCATTAATTCAAGATCACTTACAATCCATACTCCCAAGCACTGCTCTCATAAGTTTCAGGCCCGTTGTTCTGCAGAGAACAAGAGCTGGCGCCGTCGAGGTTACTGCAGTTCAGCGGGTTCTGGTATGCCCAGGTCTGGTTCAGGAACTTGGGCTGGAAGAAGCCTCTGAATCCAGTGTCCGTGCCGTTGAAGAACGATGACTTCTGGTCCTGCTTGTACAGGTATCGCCAGTTGTGACTAGAGTCCAGATACTTCTGCTTATCGTCGTCCTTGCCCAGCCCGTACGCCACCTGGGCAATGCTGAAGTCGTTGTAGCTGTACTCCAGCGTTCTAGAAATGCTCCGGGTGAGGGTTCCGAATCCTTTGACATCAAAGTCCTGGACTGGGATGTAGCCGAGTCTGTTCCAGCTGGCCAAGCCACCGCGACCATGGACACTCCAATCATATGGCTCTTCTTCAGCGTCCTTTACCATTGCTTCATAGCCGAGATCCCAGTCAATTCCATCATTGATGCCTTTGACATAGGCATCTGCTAGAACATTGTCTGCGTTTGATCCACCCTGGGTGAGACCCTTGCACAGACTCATCCGGCAGTCTGGCAGCCAACCAACGTGGACATAGGTATCGATCAGGGATCTCACCATCTCAGTCACAGCGGTGGGATCTAAGATGATCAAAAATGGAATCTGTGAGCGGAAGGAGTCCCAAAGGCAGTAGAAGGAATCCCAGTAGGGCTCCCTGCTCCTCCACAGGGGGTTCTCTCCGGTGTAGTTCTGAGGGTTGACCATGGTCCTGTAAATGCCACTGTAGAAGTTTCGCGCAAACTTCTCGTCTACACGGTCGGTAGAAACCTTGATGGGGCTAAGTTTCTTCTTCCAAGCTCTCTTGGCTTCTTTGTACACCCGCTCAACGTTGTAGTCGGGGATCTCAGCCGTTGCATGAGCGCAAGCCCGCTCGGTGCTGTGAAAGCTCGTCGCCACACGGGCGGTGATGGGTTGCTCTGCCGACTTGAATCGAACGAAAGCTCCTCCCGGGATGGGGTACCCATTGATTGATCGAGCAATCGTCATATTCTTCACATCCGCGCTAGCACGGCTGTCGACGAAGACTCCGTTGTCGAGGATTTCGGCACCCTGGAAGTCGGTACAGAAGTGAAGAACGTATGAGCCAACACCGAAGCTAGGATTGAAGCGAGCGGTTCCTGTAATGCGTCCAGACCGGGCATCAACCTTGATCGTGGCATTGTCTTGCCTCGAATCTGAGAGATCGGAAAGGTCTTGAAGAATGAGAGGCTGTCCTTGTTGCGGGAAGGTGAATCTGAACAGTGAAGTGCGATGCGTTGTCGTCATCTCGACCTGAATGCCGTCCTTCAGTGTAATGTTCATCAACCCGGGCTTCGCTTGGACATCTTTCTGGTGGAAGTATCCGTACTTGGCTCTCGACTTCTTGGGGAACGTGCAAAAGTTGATGACGCCGCTGGGACATGTCGTGTAGGCGAACAGCGGGAAGTTTCCCAGAGATGGTGAGCCGCCGGTACCAGAGTCGTGCATGCTAGAGAAGCCGGTGATGGGGTTGCCGTCAAGAGTGAATCCGCCTTGGTTAGAACTGCTGTTTGTATCCGGCGAGGCCTTTGCCATACCGTACGGCAAGGTCGCGCCGACGAAAACATTTCCTCCATTGCGTGAGCCGATGAGCGGGTCGACATATTGTAACGGATCCCAGCCGTCATCGTCGAGAATCTCTGCCGCGTTCTTGTTGAAGTCGACTATGCCGCTCACCCAAGCCTGTGCCTGGTGGGCTGCTCCGGACGCTGCGTGTGATAGAGATGGCAGATGGGTGTTTGGCATAAGCAGCCAGCGAAAGACCGCTGCGAAGCCATGGAAAGACCACAATTCAGCCCACATTGCTGCCGGCCTTCGGTCGCTGAGGGAGAGTTTTGGTGAGGTGAAGTGAAGTCCGATGGAGAGAAGCCGTCTGCACCAGACCTCCTAAAATTTCGTCCGGATCATGGCATGTATGAATAGGATAATGGGTGTCTCTGCGACCACGTGACTAGACGTCAAAGCTAAATTTGGTCTCAAGTTCGAGTAAGGTTTCTCCGAGCTCTCCTCAGGATGTCCTGCAGGGTCATGATGAGGCAATCATTGGGCATCATGGCGCACTGAGAGAACAGTGGATGAATATCTCGCGGCTGGACTACCCCGCAACAACGCGTATCGTAGGAATCACAACCTTTCTTCTATGCTTCTTTCCTACATTTTGATTGATATCTATGATGATTCTATTGACAATCTAGATAGCGTCGTAGGCGGCAATCGTTCGGGAGATTTTCGATCTATCGTCGCATTGATCGAGACATCCCCCGCTTGGACGGAGATCTTAGCACTGTCAGGCCAAGTCTGCAGGAGAAACTCTAACAACGGGTCGAACGGCGTTTCCATCCAAATATCTCATTCGTGAAGCCACCCGTTTCAAATCAGAAACCAAAAGATTTTTTTCTCTGTCGTTTAGACTTCGCTGTCGTTTCCTGTTGTATCTCTCCCACCGCCTCACCGAGTCAGGATACTTTGGTCTGTGGTGGATGGGCTTGGCGTCCGCCACCCCATAGTCCGGATCTGTTACCAAAGCGGAGGGAGGGCGGGCTTTGTTTCCAGCTGCTCCGACAGCGGCAACTTGCATGATTCCGTGCTTCGAGAATGCCATTGTGGAAGTTTGGAAGAAAAGATGAGAATGGACGAACGATGCTGCTGAGTTTGATATTGCATTGCGAAACCGCGTCGGGTGCGACTTCATGATCCGATGTCGAGCGGTTGGCTTGGAGTTGCAGTGGCGCTTGTGATATGCGCGGCTCTGTTGGCCCTATGGACGGAGCGGCGTGTCCGGCCCACGGCAATCGTACTCGGTTCATCGCCACGGCAGATACGCCCGTTGACAGCGGCTGAAAATGTCGGTCCCGAGGTCAGGGATGATAGCTCTTGGCGACGAAGTATGGCAGGGCTGTTGATTCATGTTTGCCAGACAGTTTGTCCGATCTAGTGAACGTTTTGGAACTGTTTCCCCAGAGCGGGTATTCGTTTGTTTGGAAGTTCGGCAGGCGTTTGAGCAGCTGTTAGGTGTGCCTTCCCGGTCCACACCCAGCTGAATCGCTCAGCTGAATGTCAGAAGCATGTCAGCTTCGCCGAGTAAGCCCCGTTTGCACTAGTCAGTTTAGAAACCCGGGTGTGGTATCGGTTCTATTTCCTGTTTCTAGAAGTTGAACAAACAAGCTGGGGAAGATGCCCACCTCCGCAGTGAGGCTATGGCTGTTGCTTTGTAAGTTCCATCGTCTACCAGCCCAGATCCTTGCATTTGCCGCACATGCAACCCTCCTTGGTCTTGGTGTCAAATTCGTCAATCACGCTCCGAGGCTTAACGAAGGTGCCCAAAGGCTCATACTTCAAGTGAGAAAAGCCGAACGACTCGGGACCCCCGATTTCAAGACCCCTAGCAGACCCAGTCCACTTGTCGCTGGCGGCAATTCCCAGCACAATGACGAGCAGTCCATATCTGTACTCGGGCGTTCCGATCGCTTCGCCGTTTTGAGCGTCGATAACGGCGATGAGGTCCGGCACCAGGGCAAGCACATCTTCTTGCTTCTCCTTGCCTGCTTCCTCTGTTGACGTAGCTGAGGCGTTCTTGACTGCGGCGATGTTCTCGTTCTTGAAGGGAATCTTAACAAACCCTTTATACTGCTGGGATCTCTGATGGCCGGGTTCATCTGAACCAGACACATCTGCACCTTCGATTATGCATTCGCCATAGACATGTCCCTTACTTAATACTCTCTCCACGCCAACGATCTTGCCTTTGAACAGAACCTTGGCTCCAGTTGAACCACCGCACTCCTCAATGATCATCTCGGCAACGTTGTCCACGCGGTTGAGCTTCCTGGCCTTAGCCACAGCGCGACCAATCCTCCAAGACTGAGAGAGTGTATGCTCAACTACCCATCTCTTGGTCTCTGCCCCAGTCACGGGAGGGTCGGCAACAGCAACCTGTGAGCCCATCTCTGCTAAGGCAGCCCTCATGACACGTTCAACCTGCTTGTCTGAAGATGCGCGCGACATAGTGACAATCGCTCCATTACCGTCACTCATCGTGACTGGCGTCCAGATGGGGCTTCGCTCGTTGAAGACAACCGGTGTTGTTTGCCATTTTGTCGGGTACGCCCTGCCCATCCAGTCGCCATCGACTGCAGGAACATCCATGTTGGTGCTGGAGCCAATCATCATGCTCTGCAGGCCATTGGCGCCCCCAATTTCAACCGCAATCATGTGCGTCGGCGGCTTTCCGATGTGCTTGCACATCTCTGTCTGTGCCTCTTGCATCTCGTCCGCGGACTTCTTCTCAATAGCCACGGTGGGTGACCCGGCGTAACCCCCGCAGCCGACGACCGCCTCATCGGGAATATCAGCAGGGTTTACGACCCTCACAACGGCACCCTTGCGGAGCTTCTCGCGCAGGATGATCTGTTGCGAGTAAGGAGACCCGCCTCCTCCCGTTCCGAGGATGTAACATCCGATACTGATCCAGTCCAGATCTGTTTCGCTGATGTACCAGACGCGATCTTCAACTCTTGGCTTATATTTCAAAACATCAACGTCTTTCTTGTCCCTGACTCTAGACGTCTTCTTGGCACGAGAATATGTGGTGTAATCCTGAGGCGTGTCATCTTCATCGCTAAATGGTATGGAGGCCAGATCCGTCCTGGAAAAGTCAAAGTCGCCGGCAGCGCGCACAATGAATCGCGACTTGTTGGCAATGTACTGTGATTGTTAGTCAAGACTTCTCCTACTGTGGACTTGGTATACTCACGGCCAAGGGTATTGTGTCCACGTCCACAATCTGGACCGACGATGGGACTGCCCCTGCGGCAACAGCCTTCTCTTTGACCTCTTGCTCCACCTCACTCAATATCTCCTGGCTTGTTCTGGACTCAGTCGATTTGACAGTGTCAATGGTAGCACTGACGCGTGCAATAGCCGCACCGATGGCGTTGGCGACTCCAGCCCACTCGGGTTTCAAGACTTTGCTAGCCCCACGAAGCTCATTCGGCGCGATGACAGCACCACCACCCACAAGAAGAACCGGAATATCGTTGGGCGAAGTTTTCATCGTGTCGATAACCTTCTCGATCTTGCTTTGGACGATCTTAGTGAATTGAGATAGTTCTTCGGCGTCAACTGCGCCCTTGACCAAGCTCGCATCGCCGATAGACAGCGCTGATGGCTTCCCTCCGTTAGCTAACACGGTGCAGTCCGTCGCAGTGAGAGTAGAACCACCAAAGACTAGAGCTTCAGTCTTGATCTTATAGCCGACACTGTCGGGGCCTACGGTCAATCTCTCCCGGCCCTTGCGAACAATGGAACCACCTCCCAGTCCTATACTCTTGACATCTGGGCATGAGAAGTTCAGGCGAACACCTGTAAACTCGCTAAAGGCTGCCTGTTGCCTTGGAAACCCGTTTGCCTGCAAGAGACCAACATCGGTAGTTGTGCCCCCGATATCAACCACCATGACGGCTTCATCAAGCTGATCCTGCACTAGGAATGCAGCTCCGCGCATGCTGTTTGTTGGGCCGCTGGAAAAAGTCCGGATCGGAAGATTCGCAGCCATCTCCCCTGAAAGAATAGTTCCGTCGTTCTGGGAGATGAAGACAGGGCAGTGTAGACCAAGTCTCTTAATGGGTTCCTGGAAGGATCGAATCGTCTTGCGGGCGAAGTCCAGTACTGTAGCGTTGAGTATGGCAGCATTCTCACGCTCCTGGAACCCGAGATTGGCCACGTCTTTTGAGCATGTAACGGTGCAGCCAGGTAGCTCTGAGCGTATGATTTCGGCAGCCCTCTCCTCTTGCCTCTCTGTCGTGTCGATTGGGCTGAAGATGCCGTTGACGACAACGGTTTTGATCCCCTTCTCACCGATGATCGAGCATTGAGCCTTGATCTCTTCAGGATCGATATCAGAAATAAGAACGCCATCAACCTCCAGGCCACCTTTGCACAAAGCATAATGACCCAAAATCAACTCCCTGAGATCTTCAGGCCAGTCCAAACAAGGAGGGTCGTGCTTGGAAAACTGGCTGGTCAACCTGATGACGGCCACGGGAGCCAATCTGGTCTCATCCCTCTCAATCAGGGCATTAACAAAGTGAGTGGTGCCGATGGTGACGCTCGCGATCTCGCTCGGCTCGATCTTGGAAGACTCGAACATCGTCACGATCGCATTGTTGATGCCATCGCTGGGGTTTGTCGTTGTTGGTGACTTGTGCCATGCGACAATGCCCTTATCTGGCTCCGAAGCCCGCGAAGGGTCCAGAACGACACCATCTGTGTTCGTTCCGCCGACATCAACACCGATGCGAAGGTGGCGTGATGTGGACGCCATAATAGTCGTTTTTTCCAGTGTCTGGTTTCAACGAATGATATTGGGTTATAGCGAGGTCGATAATTCCAAAATGCCGGAGAGCCAGGCTGTCGCAAAGTGTCCTGAGTGATGCGCCTAAAATGTGGTACGATGCTGACTGCGCGCAAATCGCGTCGGGGAGGGGCGGAAAGTGGGATGTGGGGCAACAAGGGCAAGCCGTCTCGGTCTCCGAGACGCGGCGCCGGGACGGAGACCGGGCTCGGAACGGCCCGCCAGAGTCGGCCTCTGCCGTCCGCATCAAGTCTTTCACTGGACTTCCTCGCAGCGTACTCTGTGGGAAAGCATCTCCGGGATTCGGTGTGCACATCACCAATTTTTTATGAGCCTGTAGGAATAGTGTTGCAATCCGCCGGCATTACTGGAGGTGCTTGGCATTTGATTCACCTTGCAAGCGTGGACCCAATACGGGTACGCAAGCGCAGTCAAGTCCTCCTCCGCCGTTGCTTCGCTCCGGAACCTATTTTAGTTCCCTCGAAGACTCATCTTGATTGGCAATGGATTGCGGCCGATATTTAAATGGCAATGATCCTGGTGCCTGATGGAGATTGGTTCTGACCTCTACACAATCGATAAGATCCGTCCGAATTTGAGGTCTGAATTTGGGCGGCGAAGTTTGACAAAATGAGTAGGTTCAAATATCCAAAGATTGATGCTGGTTACTGCGGGATCGACGCGGTCCTCATGCATTTGTCCATGATTTGTTCCAATGCTTGACCTCCATTAACTTGCAACTTCACGTAAATTCCACATGGCTGCGCTGGTAGGGTCGCGTGTTTTTCTCATAAGCTGACATTCCAGTCTCAGTCCGGATTCAATGTTGGCGGGATGAGACAGAGCTGACCCGGGCCGGCGACTTGAGACAGACACGCCTAGCAAGTGCGGTACTTGAAAGGTAGCCGTGGCAATCTTGTCCAGAGACGGCCCTCATATCGGCCTCGGCCCATTTAGAGCCCGGCGGGGGGATCTTCGGCACTTTGGGATATGTAACATTTATCCCCGAGCATGCGGTGATATGAAGATGCAAATGCACTGTCGTTTGAGTTTTCATTCGGCTTATGAGATCGCACTGTATGTGCCATTTGATTTGCCACGCTTATGTTCTTCGCCGACGGCTCTCACCTGAGACTAGCTCCTTCTAAGAGGAATGCTACGGGGAGGTATCAGGACAGAGTCACTATGGCATCTGACATTGCATCCAACAAGTGCCGCTGAAGATACATTCGGATCGCGCCGAGCCAGCTTGATGCTAGCGGCGATAGCTTCGTCTCAAGGTCCCCAGATTTCACAATGATGGGATTGGGCTTTAAATTGATGCGAGATAGGAAGTTTACTAAGCCTAAGTCACGGACGTCGCAGACTCTTTTATGATATAGACTATTCCCAGCAATTGAAGACTTTTTCGAGGCAAAAGGGGCACCGGAAAGAGCGGAGAAACAACAAATTATCACACGCAACTAAGCGCAATCACTTCTATTTCATGGGAGGAGATTCAACAAGAGGGCATATACTACGTCGGGGAACAGGTCTATATGGACGATGGACGCCGAGAACTAGATTAAGCATGGCGGATCATCCTTCAGGCAATGGGATACGAAAGTTGCCCAATTGCCCGCGATGCCTCCTGTGTTTTGCATTCTTGTGTGTGTGAGACTTGGCGAGGAATAGTGGAATGTGTTTTCCGATGGTCTCTCGTGAACGGCATATCAGTCAATTGTGACGACGGCTCAGCTCATGTGGCTTGAGACACGCGCGGCTTTTCTGCACCTTGGATCCGTTTACATGTGATCTTCAAGTCTTCAGTTATAATTCGAATCCCGCCCTTCTCTCACTCGGCTAGGGGGCTTGGCCGCAAAGGGATCTTTTCAATATTCAACATTTTCTGGAATCCTGACGAGATCCATCATCAAGCCCTCCTGCAAGCCGCCGGACGCGTTTGCCGATGGAGGAACTGCTGTGACAGCTTGCGCTCATAGCTCGGATGCCAGAGAATTTCATCGGAAGCGAATCGTCATCTGCTGTGACGGGACTTGGAATGACTCGTATGACTGCTTCCACCTCGCGTCATGACACCCAGACTTGGATTGAATTGTCGCTGATCACCTTCTGAAGCAACACCGAAGGGGGAATCCAGACCAATGTTGGACGTCTCGCAACCGTAGTTGCTCATAAGTGTTGCAATGGCATGCCCCAAGTGGTCTATTATCACAGGGGAGCAGGGACAGAACAGTCCCTCACCGCAAGAGCTCTCGGTGGGCTTTTCGGACAAGGCGTAGTGGCAGTGAGTTGAGAATCACATTTGGGATCTAGCTTTATGTATTGATCATGTTCCAGGATATTGCAGATGTTTACCGTTTCGTCTGCGAGAACTACAACTACGGAGATGAGCTCATCTTCACTGGATTTTCCCGTGGCGCCTTTACGGCCCGATCTGTCGCTAACATGGTTTGTACGTTGGGATTGCTCAACAGCTTCGGGCTGGACAATTTTGCGGCCATTTTCAAGGACTATCAGAACTTTTCGAACTGGCTTTCAAGTGGTAAGAAAAATGACAGGACAGGGGAATGGAAGTTCACCACCACGTTTGACCGAAGTCAGCATCTGTTGTGCTTTAACCTCGAAAATTCGCATCGCCTTTACAGGATGGACGAATATTCCAGTGCCAACCCTGACTGGATAGAGGACAGGAAGACATCAGAACAGGATATCGACTTATTGCGGCAGAGGTGGTTCAAAGAACTTCTCCTTGCAGGTGCCAGGTATGGCCTTCAAGGGATGGCTGACTTCTACGCAACGTTGTTGTTTCGCGTATGTCATTCCCCCCTGCATTGACTAACAGACACATGCTAACCTGTTTCTTCCCTCAGTACAAGATGATTGTTTGCGAAGAGAAAGACTATAGGAATGGTTCAATACTTGGGGAAATTTTGAAAAGCATTAATGATCCTTGGGTGCCTGGGGAAATCGAGGTTAAGGCTGTTGGTGAGTACATGATGTGCTCCGCGTTGCACAGGCCAGAGCTAACATGGTCCGCCAATGCAGGAGTTTGGGACACAGTTGGAAGTCTTGGAATGCCATACAGCCTCTCGAAGATGGGCCGTAGCGAAGACGAGGTTCGTGCAATCCTCGTTATACTTGCGGGCTGCAAGCCCTTTTCACCACTGTGATTAGTACGTCGAAACTGACGGAGCCGATAGATTCGATTTGGGAGCCAAGATGTCCACGAACGCATTCAACATGCGTTCCACGCATTGGCTTTGGACGAGTACCGAAAGCCGTTCAAGCCGACTTTGTGGAGTAGGGATATCAGCAACAAAAACACGCACCTTCGCCAAGTCTGGTTTCGCGGTAGCCATAGCGATGTGGGCGGAGGACTAGCGAATCAGCAAATGGCCACGATCGCTTTTGCTTGTAAGACGATACAAGAACAGCACATCTTTGTGCATAGCTGACATAAGTGCCATAGGGATGGCCGACCAATTGAGCTCCGTAGGGGTTGAGTTTAATCCTGAGGAAATGACAAGAATCTTCCGCACAGTCGATCTTGAAGTCGAGCCTCGCTCTTGGGCGCTTGGACACATCAGCTCAGCCGAATTTTGGACTAAGCTCGCTGACAAGACAGTCGGGAAGCTTGTACACTTTGGCGAAGCTGCGCATCGAGAGCCCGGCTTATGTACAGAGGACAACAATCCACTGAAAAGCCGGCTCAAGAACACCAACGAATTAGTCCACCCATCGGTTCGAGTGCGTTACCTTTATAAAGGCCTTGGCCTAGACGACAAAGGTGAATGGAAGTGCGACGCTCTTTCGTCAAGCCATTACATTCTTGAAAAGTCAGAAGCGTCTCGCGATGATTGGGTTAGGAGGCCGGACCAGTCGTACCTTTCCACCCATCGAACCCTGAGTGGAAACGTTTCCTCCATTCACAGTGGGACTAACATTAACTTCGTGAATAATGTGGACAATGCACGACCTCACTCTGTCGTAGCAAAACAACTGCCTTTCGAGAGCGATCTTCACATGAGCGATATGAATATAGGCACATGGCGCTCGGATATGCCTTACTGTGGTCTGCCGAACGATGAAGGGTGGCAGTCTCGGCAGGTAGGAGAAGACCAGGTAACACGAGACGGAGAGCTGATGAACGACGGCAATGTTAGAAGCCGTAAAAAGGGAGACAACATACCGCAAAATGACCAACAGCGACCTGTGGAAAATCCGGCGGACAGATGGGCCTGGGTCAGATCACCGCCGAAATCGAAAGGTGCGCCATCTGACGTACGAATCGTACTCCATGAGGAGCGAATCGGCCTCTGGGAGCGTCAGTACATGAGGGTCAATCAGGAGAATATGCTTAGGGAAGACCAGTGGAAGCGGAAACGAAACCCCGGTAGCGGGCCTCTGGACAGTCTCGCCGCAACCGCTTCGGGCCTAATCAGTTGTGCCGTACAGGCTGGGAAGAAGACATTTGAAGCGGGCTATAAAGCCGCAGAAACGGTCGTCACACTTCCTCCGAAGCTTTACACGACTTCGGTAGGACGTTTGTCGCTTGCTGTGAGCTCAACTACAAGCATGATTATGTGGGGGGCTGTGAAACCAAAGGAGGATGTCATGAGAACGTTGAAGGGGCCGCCTGCAAACGTCGATCCGGGCAAATACGTGTGGGAAGACATTGTCGCATGGCAGCATGGAGACCTCAGAGTACGCCGCTGATAATGGAGGTCAGGATCAAAATGCTTGACGGATGGAGGAAATCGTGATTTAGCTCGTCTTCCAATTGCGTTTACCCCCCAGATTGGCTTCAATTGAAATTTATGGGGTCCTCTATGTCTGCAGTACTTAAGAAGCACTTGAATTTCAGTCCTCCCGTGCGCCGGCGTCTTCTGCATAGCAATTTTTGGTTTTTTTGCGAAAAGCCTACAGGCCTACAACAAGTGGCGGGGATATGATCAAATCTGCTCAACGCAGTCGTTGTTGAATTGATACTGGGTTCCGATAGCGTGGGCAACAAGGCCTGCCTAAAACAGCCACGGGACATGCACAAGAGAAGATGACTGATTCCCGTGACGCAGAGCTCTCCCATCTTAACCAAAAATCCAGGATAATCAGCATATCCTGCATCAGATGTAGAAGTTTGAATAATCCCCAGGCGAAGGGAGATTGTTCATGTTGTTCATGACAAGTCATCCGTCGGCAATTCAATCTCGGAGCCATCCAACAATCCGTCAGTCCTCCCAATGGCCCCGCGCAATCCGTAGGAATGAACACACACTTGAAATGTCGTTGCACGGGCCCATCAAGTCGGCACCATGCCGACGGGTTCATCAGACCGCTAGATCCCGAAGTAGTATCGCTGAAACCTACCCTGCAGTCCTCAGAGCTTCCAGATGCGACCGCCCAGCCAATACGAGACCGAGGAATACTAATATCCCCATACCAAGAGACGAAAATGCGATGCCAGCCGCGGCGGGAAGGACATGGAGGGTGTGTCCGCTCTGGGGTCTAAGCCCAGCGTCACATGGGGTTTCAGGGCGGCGGCCGACAGTCGAAGCAGTATCAGTCAGCTCCTTCTTAGCTGTCGGCAACCATGTGCGGGACGTGGTTTGCTGGCTCTGCCATTTTGCCCACTTGGGTGATGGGATGACGGTTGAAAATTGCATCCGTGCTTGATAATCTTGGATCTTCTTGGCTCCCCTGTCCCATATTTAGCTCGTTCGTTGGTGTTGGGCGAGCCGGCCGCGGCGTAGGGGCCCCATGGTGCCGCTGCAGGCAAACGAGTCGGCCACTCCTGTATGCGGGGAATCCTGGGGTGGGATCTGTCGATTGTGGACTGCGGCCCGGCCACGGGGCCTCGGCCGAGGAACTTTAATATGGTACGGCCAAGGAGGTGCGTCTCGGTAGTTGTGAGAATTGCCATGCGCCCGAGGGGGAATCTGATGACCCTTGGATGACTTTGTCGAGATGAGGTCGTCTGATGATTCTGATGATTCGCGTATAAGACTGAGATCCCCGGGCGGAATGTTCTTGAAAGTTTCGGGACCATGCTTCGAGAACACCACATCGGGTTCACTTGGAGCTTTTCAGCATCGACGCTCTCCGGTTGTATAATTCGCAATGGCTCCCAGCCGCATCGACGACTCTCCCGAGAGTCATCCGTCTTTGGATACGGCCTACGGGCTAACCGCATCATGGCCTATAGCTTACGATTTAGCTGGCTCAAACCTGCCATGTCGTCTTGAGGGAGAAATTGGCGATCTCGTGGTGTTGGGAGAGATCCCAAAGCAAATCGACGGCACGTTCTACCGGGTCATGACTGATCCATTCGTCCCTCCGCACCCTGGCAACGTCCCTCTCGACGGCGATGGCAATATCTCAGCATTCCGCATCCGTGACGGCAGGGTGGACATGAAGATGCGCTACGTCGAAACGGAGCGCTACAAGCTAGAGCGGAAAGCCAACAAGGCTCTGTTCGGCCTCTATCGCAACCCGTACACGCACCACCCCTGCGTGCGCGCGGCCGTGGACTCGACGGCCAACACCAACCTCGTGTTGTGGGCAAACCACTTTCTCGCGCTGAAAGAGGGCGGTCTGCCCTACTCCGTCGACCCTCATACACTGGATACCATCAAGTATGATCCGTTTGGGCCGCAGGTCAAGACGAAGACCTTCACGGCGCACCCCAAGGTGGATCCATACACCGACGAACTAGTTGTTTACGGCTACGAGGCCAAGGGCCTCGCGTCTCTTGATATCGTCATCTACTCTCTTGATAGCCAAGGGGTCAAGCATGACGAGCAGTGGATCAAGTCACCATGGTGCGCGCCAATTCACGACTGCGCTATCACACCTAACTGGATCATCCTGGTCCTCTGGTGCTTCGACGCAAGCGTAGAGCGCATGAAGAAGGGAGGGCACCACTGGGCCTGGGACTACGACAAGCCGGCGACCTTCATCGTTGCCCCGCGCCGGAGCACCACGCCGCTCCCGCCCGGCTGGAGCCCCGGAGAGTACAGAGTGTACCCGTGGAAGAACTGCATGCTCATCCACACGGGCGGTGCATGGGAGAGTGAAGACGGGTCCAAGGTCTTCCTGGAGACATCGCGCGTGCACGACAACGGCTTCCCCTTCTTCCCAACCGACGACGGCAGACTGCCAGCCCCCGACGCAGCATCCGACTACGTCCGCTGGACGTTGGATCTCTCGCAGCCGAGAAATACCCAGGTCGCGGACCCGGAGATGGTTCTAGATCTTCCAGCCGAGTTCCCCCGCCTCGACGAGAGGTTTCTGTCCAAGCAGTATAAGCACGTCTTCATCAACGTCCACATCAGCAAGGATGAGAACGGCAAGCCGCAGACGGTACATAACGGGCTGAACGGCTTGGCGATGCTGAACTTGGAGACCAAGCAGACGAAGTACTTTTACGCCGGGTTCGAGTCTCACATCCAAGAGCCCATCTTCATTCCGCGGAGTGACGATGCCCCCGAAGGAGACGGGTGGGTGATGGCAATGGTGGAGCGGAGGGGCGCGAACAGGAACGAGATTGTGGTACTAGATACGAGAGACTTCGAGAAGCCTATTGCTCTCATTCAGCTGCCTTTCCATGTGAAGTCTCAGGTCCATGGAAACTGGGTCGATCAGAGACGGTTGAAGGGCTGGAAGAAGCTGGCGAAGGATGTTGAGGTTGAGCCCATTAGTGGACAGGGAGCATTGGAGCCTCTGTAGGGCGAGAGATTGAGAGGAAGATTACCATGGTGCCTTGTGTGTAGGAGAAAACCAGCATTTACTAGCCGTAAGCATTACATATTGTCCCTAACCGTATCATATCACAACTTGGGGGAGTGAGTGTGCTAACTATTTCAGCTCAGACTATTACAATAAATTCGCTGTCAGGAAGACATATCATATCGCGTTGACGTGACGTGACAACACACAACATCACTTATCCCCTCACCTCAGACATTGTCGGCTTTAACACCAACTGGAGGAATAGACCAGGAAAACACTGGCCGGTGCGGGAGTTGATACAACGAAGCATGTTTGGGGGGTATCGCTTTGTATTCAAACACCACGCTAAGCATAGTTGACATCCAGTCTCACGTACGAAGCATCAATAGCCCAGTCAGCTGGTTGCAAAAGAGGTGCATTAAGATCTCTGTACCCAGCAGACATGGACCACTTCCCTCCGCACCCATTCCATCCACAACCGACATCCCCTCTCCTCCACACACATCCATCGCACTCCTTCTTCAACCAGCAACACCCTCGCTTACGGCATCGCAACCCAGCTTCCGGCAGCGAGCACGATACTGGCACACACGATCGCGATGACGGGGCCGGTCGTGAGCGGGTCCGGGACGGGGATGTTGGACAGCTGCAGGACGGTGCGCTGGGTGAAGTTGCGCTCGGCCTCGACAAGGGCGAGGGCGGTCAGGTTGCCGCAGGCGGTATTGAGGGCCTGGTCCATGATGACGGTGGGCAGCTTCGCGATGGCGGTGTCGAGGACCTCGGCGTTGTACTGGTTGCCGTTGGGCGAGGCCGCGAAGAAGGTGGCGCGGTACGTGCTGTTGGCGCCGACGGTGGAGAGGTTGGCGATGCGCGAGTACTCGGCGCACGACATGATGGTCGAGGGCGGGTTCGCGGCGACGGGCGCGGCCTGGCGGACGACGACGGCGAGGCCGGGAGCCTGGTTCGGGTTGGCGATGGCGTTGGCGAGGGCGGTGGCCGCCAGGAGGAGCTGGGCGAGGAAGTAGGCGTGCATCTTGACTGAGTTTTCTTTCTTGTCTTCCTTCTGTGGTTGTCTCGAGGAGCTCGTCGGGTGGGATATATTACGTCGGAGTAGGTACTAGATGGGACGATGTCGTAACGAGAGGACTGCCACTGAACAATGCACCCCAAAGCTTAAAAGTGGCCGGCCACTGGAGAATGAAAATGAATGGAACAAGAAAGAAAGAATAACACACGACAAAAAAGGTTAAACGGAAAGGAAGGTTGTGTCAATCAGAATGGAGGGAGAGAGCAGCGGGCAGCAGACAGCACGCAGACGGGGCGCCAGGAACGGCTGCGTCATTATATGTGCCATGATTGGAGTTCCTGGTTGTCAGTGCAAGGGGTTGAAGCGTCTGAGACGAGATGACACATTTGGGACCTCAGATCAGACGGTCTGGTGTCTTGGGTGAAGCCACACCAGCGAGAGCTAGACGCCATCTGACGGGACGATCTAGCTGGCTAGCTTCGTTCTGCTGAAGATTATTGCTGTCCCAAAGAGGAAGACTCATCTCTTGATTCTAAAAGTTGGAGTCGAAGCCGCAGAATTGAGTCGAAATAAACTCGCATCATCGGTGACAACGCCATGCAACTGCAGGAAAATAGGGGCACGAAACCTGGGCAACACTGCAGCAAATGCCGTCTGACCGATTTTACCGCTGCACAGACCAATCATCGCCTGGATTGAAATGTGGTCCGGCTGTGGCCCCCTCCTGTTTGATCCTCCTCTGGCTCGACGGTCGTTGTTTTTGGTCGCCACTAGCATGACGAGCCCACGGGATCGAACCAGTCGGGCCAAATGTCAGGCTGTGAAGAACCGTAATCATCAAAGCTTTTTCTGTTTACCAAGTGCTCCTGTCATGCTTTCTGAATCAGTTGAGGCGGTGACAGCCCGCGACTCCTGTGAACCAAAGAGTCTTAAGACAACCAAGACACAAGCCTGGCACATGACCGGGGTGGCTAGGGCCACAGCTAATCGGGCGCCATCAAGCTCTGGCGTCGCGGGAGTGGGAAGCCTTTTTAAATTATTATTCTGTTCGTTATTCATTCGTATGGCCAGTGATTGGCGGTGGTGGTATCTTGCTGCTGTATGTACGGATATTGCGGAAAATGACTGCGGCGCGAATCTCGGAACCTCGGCGCCTACCGTGAATCACGCCCTCCTCCCTCCTCTCTCATCATCACATCACGTCTCCCCTCCTCCCTGTGTCAGCCCAGCCTGCATCGCAGCGTCAACCGCCCTCGCCGCCCTCCTCTTCCCTCCATCCTTGGGCACCGGCTTCTGCATCTTTGCCGCCCCCAGCCCGCCCAGACTCAGCGGCGCGACCTCGATCGGGGGCACGCCGCACTTGATCGCCATGCTCTTGAAGAACCCGCCGACCGGCCGCAGCTCGTCCTGGAAGACGGCCACGTTCGTGAAGCCCTCGCACTTGTACCCGCGGAACAGCTGCGCCTCGCACCCGTCCGCCTTGTTCGCCATGAAGACGCCGCACTGCGCGGTGCCCGGCAGGTCGTAGCACTGCCCGTTGCGCTCCGTGAACTGCGCCATCTTAGACGCCGTCTTGGGCAGCTCCATGTCGACCAGCTGCGCGCCGCTGCGGCACGTCTTGACGCCCGGCGAGCTGCCGTAGAGCTGCACTGTGATCGGGATGGGCGGCTTGTTGTCTTGTGGTGGCGCGCCCGGGGCAGTCGTGTTTGGCTGTGTGATGTCGACCTGGCCGGCTGTCGCGATGGGTTTCGGGGGCGACGGCGGAGACGGCGGTGGATCTTCGCGGTCCATGATTCGAGGTTGAGGCATCGCGAGGGCTGAGGAGGCGAGCCAGGCGGCCACGTAGGCGGCTCTGAGGATCGTGTGTGATGCTATTCGCATATTTGATGATGGAGTATTTTTGACAATCTCGAATTTCGATGTTTTGCAGAGACTAAACAGAGCCGTCAACTATTGTCAACGCCAACTCGAACTTTTCCCGCTTTGATGGCGGCGGCGGCGTGTCATGGGATGAAGAGACGGGAACGCCAAGCTGCATCAGCCGTGTTTCAGGGCGACTCCGTAAGTGAGATGCACGGATACTCTCTTGAAACACCCCGAAAAGAGCCTCACAAGATCAACTAAAACTGAATATAGACAAGAGAATTGGATGAATGATTGAATTAGAAGAGGTAATAATACTGTGGTATTATCCGGTCTCAGCCGTTGAGGCCGGCATATGCAGCAATCGACAACAGCAACAGCAACAACATCAACATGACTCTGGTATCTGCGTCTAAAAGAATCCAACCGATGTTTCCCACGAAACATAACCAATGGCGCCCGCACGCGCTCATCACCGACTCGTGCATCATGAATCGTCTTCAACTCTAACCTTCTAACCGCTCTTCAGCACAGAGTTCGCCGGCGACACCTCGCTCTTCTGCTCCGCGTTCGAGATAGCGCTCTCCACCGCCGCAGCCACATCAATGTGGAAGAACGGCCTGTTCATGCCCTGCAGCGCCGCCAGCTTGCCGTCCCCGCGCCCAGCCACCGGCGCGACGCCGTCATTGACATTCTTGCTGCTCGGCGAGATCGTGTCCTCCTCGTCGC
Source organism: Colletotrichum chrysophilum (assembly GCF_026319265.1). Classification (NCBI taxonomy): domain Eukaryota; kingdom Fungi; phylum Ascomycota; class Sordariomycetes; order Glomerellales; family Glomerellaceae; genus Colletotrichum; species Colletotrichum chrysophilum. Next base: position 27,158 of record NW_026517449.1, on the reverse strand, counting down.
GGCTGCGCTGCGACGTGACGCGCGGCGCCTGGTTGGAAGCCGAGTCCACCGGCGCGAAGCTGAAGATGGGCTTCCATCGGTTGAGCGTCTCGTCCTTGACGGACGGGTAGCCGAAGCCGGCCGCCGCGAGAGCGCGACGCGTCCAGCGGTTGTTGACGTTGGCAAAGTGCCACTCGACGACCTCGGGCTCCGCGTAGTGGTCCAGCTGGTTGCGCACGTCGACGAGGCTCTGCACCGAGGTGACGTCCATGTTGTTGACGGCGGAGCAGTCGAGGACGATGGCGCGGAGGATGGGGCGGGTGTCTTCCATGTCGATCTTGGCTCCGCGGCGGGGGCCGGGGTCGTTCCAGGGACGGTCCTACGACATATTAGCTGTCTGCTTGAAGGGAGAATTTTCCACGGAGATGGGAACTTACGCCGAGCTTCTCGTAGCGGTCGAGGATCGTACGGCGAGAGTGCTTCATGATGAACTCGGTGAGGCCATCCATGTAGTGGGCCGCGTTGGTGTAGTTGAAGCCCTCGCCGAAGCGGTACACAAAGACGCCGGGGAAGGGAGTCTCCACGTCGACGATGGGGTTTGACGCGTCGTCCTTCAAGAGAGGGACGTAGGCCTCGCGGGAAGGCAGGTCGATGGCCTCGCCGCGATCGTTGAAGGGCACACCCTTGCCTGCAGTGTCCTTGCTCGCGCGGTAGACCCTGACGCGGCCGAGGAAGCGGCCCTTGGCCTTGGCCAGGCGGACCAGCAACAGCGCCGCGGAAGCGCACATGGTGAGGTAGATTCCCTTTTCGATATCGGTGAAGATGGTGAGGATGACACCGCCGAAGAAGATGAAGACTTCAAGGGGCGAGACCTCCCAGAACTGGTAGACCACCTTGGGCGGCGTGATGAGATCGCCGACGGCGTGAATAATGAGACCTGCGAGACTGGCCATGGGGATGTAGAAGAACACCGAGGTGAGAGCATACAGCGCTAGAAGGACAATAACGGCGGTAAAGATACCGGCTAGAGGCGTGCGGACACCGGCCTTCGACTTGATGGCCGTTCGGGAGAAGGATCCCGTGGCAGGGTACGCGCCCAAAAAGGGTCCGAATAGGTTCGTGAAGCCCACGGCCACCAATTCTTGCGACGGGTTGATGACATAGTTGTTGATTCGTCCAAAGGACTTGGAAATGGCAATGTGCTCAATGATAAGCACGATAATGGTCACCGGCAGGTCGGGCGCCACGGCCGAGAGAAGCTCCGTGTCGATCTTCGGGGCCCCGGCGTGCTGGAAGCCGCTAGGCACCTTGCCAAGAATCTTGAACTTGGCCTTCTTGGCGTCCCAGTTGACGTTGCGGTTGACGAGCCAGCTGATGAGCACGTACAGCAATATCACAAACGCCATACGCAGCGTCGACATGAAGAACCAGAACTTCTTGCGGTGCGGCTGGCGGTCCGACATGGTGTTGCACACGAAGCGGATCGCGTACAGCAGGAACAGCGCCGTCAGGCCCATGGCCGCGTCGAGCTTCGCGCGCGGCAGCGCCTTGAGCGTGTCGATGATGACCATGTACGTCGCGCCGCGGGTGTTGACGCCGCTGATGCCGAGGAGCGCGGGCACCTGGCCGGCGGCGATGGAGATGGCGGCGCCCGTCATGAAGGAGGTGATGGCGACCAGCGGGATGAACTCGACGATCCAGCCGAGGCGGACGAGGCCGATGCCGAGGAGCACCGCGCCCGAGATGATGGCGAGCGCCTGCGCGATCTGCGGCGCTTCGTACTGCGGGTGGGTGTCTTGCACGCGGAGGACGATGTTGCCCACGAGCTGGGACATGACGGCGACGGTGCCGATGGTGATGTCCTTGGAGGTCGCGAAGGCCCAGTAGAGCAGGAAGCCGACGAATGAGGTGTAGAGACCGTACTCGGGGCTCAATTGGGCGAGGATGGCGTAAGCCATGCCCTGCGGGATGACCACGAAACCGACCGTGACACCTTTCACGAGACCTCGTCAGCCATGGGGATTTCTCTCGGCGTGTGGGGTAGAGAAGGGAGGGCAGCGTGAAGGGTCCCTCGTGAGACCCTGCGCCGCCAAGCTTCTTTCTTGTGTAACACACATCAGGATGGGGGGAAATCAAGATCCAACGTACCAGCGATGATATCTCCAAGCAGCCATGTGGCGTTGTAGTGGAAGATCCACTGCCAGAAGGGGAAGAGGGACTTGATGTAGGCGAGCGTCCCCGGGATCGTGGGCCGGTGAGCCTCAATGAACTCAGCGACGGTCGGCTCTCTCTCCTCATATTGTTCGACGTCGTTGAAAGAGGCGGCGGCGGACTGGACGGCCTCTCTCGGCTCGTTGCGGTACCGGGCGTCGACATCGATGCCGAGGCCCTTGGCCAGGACACGCCCGGCGTTCGGCATGGCGGGCGGCGGTGGGCGTTTCTGATATGCCTCCGTGAATTGAAGTTTTCAATGGCCCAAAAAGTTCTATCCTGCGCTCGTGGCTGAAAAGAACTTGACAGGCTGAGCGACTGAACCCGAGAAGGATCAGTCAAAGAGAAACGAGGAGGACCTGGCCGGGACAGGGACAGCCCAGACGAGATTGTGCGGCGGCGGAACAGGGAAACTTATACTGCCTAGTATGCGGCAACATACGAGAGCTACCCGTGATGATGTATTCCCCCTCTTGGACGTAGATGCTTGGCCGCGTCGCCAAGAAGCGTGGCTTCGGATCGTCCTGGTCTCGCCAAGGACTCGATTGGAGCCCTGTGATGTTGCGCTCCCACATGCCGCCCGGGGTGTGCGAATCCTATTTTCTGACGACATTATCAATCTCTATTGTGCAGGCATGGGTGTTGACACCCTTCTTCTCCTTCCTCTTCTCTTTCTTGAAGCCAGACGATCATGCATCGTAAAGCTATTTGTCCAAGTGCGTGAGAAAGAAACGTCCAGTGCTGGATTCCAGTGTTTTGGGATGGCCCATGTTTGGAGTAACATCAAAGGGTCTAGTGCGTCTGGCGTCTGGCCCGGGGGAGGAGGCAACGAAGAGACGCCGGGGCGGACGGACACCCACCCCCATGGGCTGACCGAAAAAGGGTCCTGTTTATTTGTTGGAAAAGTGTAAATGTGATATGTACTCTGTCTTTAGGTACTTTGCTGTGGAATGGCCGTGTCTGGCTACATGGGGCAGAGGTCCTGCTCGTCCCGGGTTAGTTTAATTCCTCCCTCTCCGTCGGCCGGCGGCCGGGGTGGTCCTGTCCTGACTCTGTAGGACGTGGGGGCGGCGGGAGAGCTGTCAGAAAAGCAATTCCGCCGTCTAATTCAGCGTGTGCGCCGGACACAACTTGAAATGGCATGTGCCGTTTGTAAACAAGGGCTAGTCAACAGATGCCCGTGTCGTGTTTTGGGCGGCTAACACGCGGGTTCGCACACAGAACACATAGCTTGCTTGATACTTTGCACATGTGCAGGTGACATTCCAGTTCGACAGAAGAGCTACCTTCCCTGCATCAAAAGTCTTCACAATCGGCATCGTCTGTCCTGAGTGGTCGATCGTGAGTGAGGCGAGAAGCACGGCAGATAGCGCCTGGGGCTGATCGGTAGACGCGAGGTTAATGGCGTTCCAGACCGAAAAAGATGTCCAACCTCGCGGGATGTCTGGGACGTTGGAACAAGACTGGCCCGGCGTCTTGGGATGGGTGGTCTAGGTACTAACTAGTCGACGGCCGAAAGAAACTACCGAAACCTGACCGTACATATGAGCAAGATACTTGAGGCTGGTTCAGCTTCTCCGCGGCACGCGCTCACCATGTCTGTACATATTCATATTCATATGTCGTCCATGTATGCTTCTTGCGCCTTCGCCTTTCCACCCAAACCGCCGGGGATGAATTCCTCTCATTAAGCTTAAATGCTAGATGGCTATTCGGTTACAGCTGTCATGCCCATCCGCGATGCCTTGTGCAGCATAGTCGCTGTTCCATGCGACCCAGAGCGCTGCCGGATACCCGAGAAGCGCAACAGAAGCACACGAAGAATGTCACTCTTCTGATGATCTCGACTCTGAGTTGCGGCCCCCCCAGATCATCCACAGGTCTTGCCCCGTCCTTCCCACAGAGCGAAACAGGCGACCCAGAACACCAGCAGGCAAAAGCTGAGCTAGCTAAACAAAAAGGCTGGTCCCTGTCTCATCTTGGTTCTTCGGTGCATTCCCTGGGCACTGGGCGAAGGGGAGGACATGGGGGCAAAGAAGCGCATTTGGCCCGTGGTGTGGTGTTGGAGAACGAAAAAGATTGGGTCCGGGAAGCATATTGGACGATGGTGTCGAGCACGCCATTCTTGGCGCAAATGAGACCAACACTGCAGGATCCCTCCCTCCAGAAATCGGGGAAAGGATCGCACCCGCGCCAAACAAACACTGAAAAAATACATGAGTCTTTTCGACTCTTCTCGGGGAGTAACCCTCTTTCTGGGTAGGGTCCCTTGGCATTTTGGTCAAGACCCGGGTGCCAGGGGATCGCCAATGGTTGCAGAAGGTTTTGACATGACTGTCAATTTGGTGTTTTTGCTTGGCACACGATCTCGCTATCACTCCCCAGCAATGCCAGCTCTCTCAAATCCCCCAAGTCTCTGCGCCCGCGCCCAGACGCCATGATCTCGTCTTTTGTGAAGGGGGCGTCGATGCTTGAGTTGCGGCCTGTTGAGCTTGGTGTTGCTTGTTCAGTCTCGGCATCGCGGGAGGAACTCAGCCAAGCCTGCGTTAGACTTTGAGGCGAAAGTTTTCTGTCCGAGGTGCCATCCGATGACGGGCTCTTGGTATTCTTGGTGTTTCTTGGGTTCTCTCCACAAGGAGGAAATTCTCACGCGATGTGAGAGGGGGAAGCGGAGGCGAAAAAATGGGCTGGAGCTGAAGACTGGAGGCGAGAATCGCAGCTTGGTCAAGGACGGACTTGTCTCGGAAGTCATTTTGGTGACGAGTCACTGCAACTATTTTCTGCGACTAGGTTTCGTGGGTAATTGTCAAATGAGAAACGGGGGGCGCACAGCTCATCCGCGGTGCTATTACGCGAAGGAATCGAGGCATCATTCTGCAGAGCGTGGGATGTGTGTCAGTCCCACGACATTAGCACGTCCCAGCTGAACGGAAGAGACCTCTTGTTAGACATGCATGCCGCCACGCAAGAGGCTCGCTTCAAGGTAGCACCCAGTGCTGGGATGAGGTGTGGCATTGGGACCATGGTGCGTCCGAGATCTTCGCTCTCTAGTCTTCTGTTCACACAGGGCACCGTAGGATCTATGTTCTCATGGTCGCCTCGTGGTGGGAGATCGATGTTCGAGCCCAACCTCTGCGTACGGCTGATCCATTAGTAGCTCTATCGCGCCCGCTAAGAACGGCTAGGCATAACGAAAGTAAAAGCACCTCGAGACTGGGCGTCGTCAGTCGTGACGAAAGTGGTCCAGAACGCAATAGATCGTCCTGATTCCTCATCGCAAGGTCATTGAAGTAAGAGGCTGACCGACTCGTCCGTCAACCAGAGGCAGATGGAAAGAATCTCGACTTTCTTCCATCACCACTCGGGTGGCAATGTTCCGGTGAAGCGGATTCCTCCTAGGCCGCCCTTGCATATCCCGTCTCGATGCAGGGCTTCGGCCGGGTTATCATATTGCTGCTGACACTGACAAGGGTATGGCGAGAACCACATTGCAGGATTGGGATGGCCAGGCCTGGAGGAGGCCTCGTAGAAGCAGACTGTTGGTCGCGACATTAACTGTGGAGTTGTATTTACCTGTGTGAGTCTGTTTACAGGATCAATGGCGAAGACCTTCCGCCTTCTATCGAAACCAAAAGACGGAAACTCTGGCTGAGATTGACCCGGGCTGTGTCTCTTTTCCTGCATTTCGCAGTGACTATACAGTCCAATACCATGGCAGCGGCCACAATGAGGCGTATGTGAGGCATATTATCTATCCTTGAGGCACAAGCAAGCCAATGTTGGTCAAAGGATTCTGCTATCGGATCCCACCTCCATGAGTATCCATTTGATCATGATCCATTTCTCATGACAGAGATTGGTGCGCTGGTGATTTTCCGTAGTGCATCAAATGCTAAGGGAACAATAATTGCCCGAGTTCGTCATCGACTGGCAAGATGTCGTGATCACATATTTCACCTCCAAGCACAGTGAAAGGACATTGACATGTTGAAACCTCATAGTTGTGATTATCATAAACCAGTTGCAAATTTGCATGGTACAACGGCCTATACAAACAGCATCTTCCCCGTAGATCTTCCATTCTGCCCTCGGGCAAGAAGGACAACCATCGACTTGGCTGGGTCCGGAACCCCTTTCTCCTCAGGTCGACCTTCCCATGCGCTGAGTCTACCGAGTTCCGCCTCCCATTCTCCCTTCGTAACATCTACCTCTTCAAAGTCGTCACCGTCAATTGAGATGCCCAACCAGTGTACCACTCCTTTCTCGACACCGCCTGAGATGCGTAGCTTCTTGCCATCCTTGGCATCAATCACAGCGGCGTGACTCACAGTCAACTCAGGCGGTGACATACCCATTTTCGTCTGTCCCTTGAGCAATTGGACAGCATCCGTTGTCAGCTCGGGCGTCCTCGGAGGCGCTTGTCGAAGTCGACCGGCTTTTTCAAAAGCATAGGCGTACCGAAACAGATTGCTGTCATCATATGCCTTGGACGCAAAGGTGAGGTTGACCGGCATGCCCGTATCAGACATCAATCCCATAGGTACGCTGACCGTCGGGATTCCCAACTGACGGATCGCGCAGTTGCCGTTCGAGTAAAGCACACCGTTGCGCCATGCGTCCACCGCCGAAGCCTCGTTGACGTCCGCATCCGCCTTCCCGACATCGCCGTTGCACGGCCAGACGACCGTATCGAGACCGCGTCCATCAAGCCAGTCCTCAAAGTCCGCCTTACGCCTGGCCTCGAGGCCTTGGAGGGCCTTTGCAAGACCGGGTATGTCATAAGTACCGACGCGACCGCTGGTAACATGTGCAACAACGTCGGTATGCCGGACAAGTGGGTCATCCGACGCGTACTTGTCGGGGATCGATCCCGGCGGGCGAGGAAATATGGTCGCCGAGTCCACTTGGGCAAGACTGACGGCAACGTTCTTGTCACCGTTGTCGGCGAGAAAATCGTCCCATGCGTAGGCCATCAGTTGACACATGTCGAATTCATTGTGGTGGGGAGGCGCAATGCCGTCGGCGGAGCCGTCTTGAGTGCTTTCTGACCCTTGATTCTCAAACTTCGTCACAACGGGGAAGTCTTCTTCTTCCACAGTGGCCCCGAGGTCTTCAAGAATCTTTCTGGCGTTGCGCCAAAGGTCAACAACGGATTGCTGAGTGTGAACCTTGCGTGCGGCTGGGTCTGAGTCGAGTCCGCCAATGTACATCTTTGGAACGCCAACTCGTTTTCCTTTGAGAGCCTTGTCGTCGGAGAGCTCCTGGTACGACTTGGGTCGGATGCTGTCGACATCTGGGAGCTGCACATATGGCTGCTCTCTCCAAAAGTCGCAGGACTTCTTGTCATCTTTGGCAACAATGACGTCCAGAACAGAGAACATGTCCTCAACCGTCCGCGTGTGAGGCACCACAGTGTCGCAGGAAGGAAACAACGGCCAGTTTCCCCGAATGGATATTATACCCCGTGACGGAGTGTACGCCACCAGGCCGTTATTCGAAGCAGGCGAGCGACCCGACGAGATCGTCTCCTCTCCCATGCCAAAGACACCGAAGCTTGCCGCAGTCGCTGTCGCGGAACCGTTGGAAGACCCCGAGGCAAATGCAGCTGTCAGATACTTGGCGTTGTAGGGCGACTCGGCACGACCATAGACGCCGCGCTGCATGCCTCCTGCGGCCATGGGCGGCATGTTCGTCCGGCCCAAAACTACCGCGCCGGCATCCTTGAGTCTCTTGACTGTGAACGCGTCCTCACTTGCAACCAAGTTCCTGAAAGCAGGCGAGCCAGCGGCTACCGTCATGCCCTGTTCCTTGTACGAATCCTTGATGGTGCATGGGATGCCGTCCAGAGGGCCGTTGACTTTGCCCCAGGCACGTCGCTGGTCTGAGGCCTGGGCGACCTCGAAGGCGTTTTCGTTGATGAGCGGGATTGCATTGAGAAGTGTGGAACGGCGGTCATATTTCGCGATACGGAGCAGATGCTTGGCCGTCAGCTCGACACTGTTGATGCGGCCTTGAGACAAGGCTGATTCAAGGTCGGCAATCGTGGCTTCCACAATTGAAAGCGTCTTTTGACGAGGTTAGCGGCCGTTGCCTGCGGTCACGCAACATGATGCCACGTTTCGATCTACCTCTTACCTGAGGGGTGCTAATGGAACCCATGGCTTCTGGATGTCGGCTTTTGAGATCGACGATGCAGTGCTTGAAACGCGTACGTGCGCGTTGAGACTTCGACTGCCCGCTCAAGATGGGCTTCGGGGTGCTATTTATGCTTCAAGAATGATTCAAGGCAATTAATGATTGCTACTGATGAACATCATTACCTCGTCTCGAAATATTGAGCTCTAAGGGCGAAGAAGGGCGAAGATGGTGGAAATTATCAACTATTGATTCAAAACAATCTTGCTGGTGATTCAACAGCTGTAGAATGTGCTGGTAGAGGTTCATACCTGCAATTTAGCAGCTGCTAATTGATGTTGTGATCTCAGTCAGTACCTTCTGCCCCCGGCCTTCCGTCCCGTGCGTGAGATAAGCTAGCAACTTTAGATTTGACAAACTTCGAACGAAGCCCAACTCTGGCTAACAGCAAGCAGGGGTTCAAGGTATATCATCAAAGGGAGATCCTCTGCCTCGTCTGCCAAACAAGGCTCATTTTTCCATCCATATTGTTTCGCCGCTCTATTTCTCATCATTCAACAGGATGCCAAATGCTATCGATTACGAGGATGTGCCAGGAACGGTTCGTCTTGTCGACGTAGCCGGGAATGCCTCCTCTGAACTACACGATGCATCCCACAACGACATCATCCTCGTACCTTGTCCTAGCTCGGATCCAGCCGACCCACTGAACTGGACGCATCGCCGCAAACTCCTCGCCGTCAGCGTGGCATATCTCTACGTCCTCGGCACCGGCATCGCGACTTCGCTCCAGTACTCCGTCCTTGCTGACATCACGAAAGACACCGGCATCTCCACCGCGAACTTAGTCCAAGGAACTGGTGTGATGTTCTTGTTCTTCGGGTGGGCTTGCTTGATATGGCAACCCATCAGTCTTACCTACGGGCGCCGTGGCGTGTACCTCATCACCATGCTCCTCGCCGTCCCCATGATGGAGTGGACTGCCTATTCAACATCAGCCGGAGAATGGTTTGCACACCGCGTCTTGATTGGCATCATCGTCTCGCCGATTGAGTCATTGTGTGAGGTTACGGTGTTTGACCTCTTCTTCGCCCACAACCGAGGGACGTATATGGGCCTATACGTCTTCATCTTGTTCGGTTCCAATTTCCTCGCCCCGCTCGTTGCTGGATGGTTCAATGACGCATACGGCTGGCGATGGACGATGCATTTCGGAAGCATCATTTGCACCGTGTGCTTTGTGATCATGTTCTTCTTCATGGAGGAGACGATCTACTTCCGAGGTCATGTCATTGACGGCCAGGAAACCGACAGCCATGGTCCAGGGAGTCACGGTTCAACGGACGCCAAACATGATGCAAGCTCAGAGAAGGAAACCCATGATCCAACAACGTCTTCTCAAACTTCTGCAACCCAGTCACTTTCTCCATCTCAAGATATAAACTCAGGATGGAGCAAGTATACACTCTTTAAAGCCCTCCCTGGACGGCCCAGCAATATCGATATGCTACGCATGGCCTACCGACCTATCATCATGATCTTCCGATTTCCGACCGTTGCATGGGCTGGGTTCCTCTATGGTATCAACTTGGCTTGGTATAACATTTTGAACGGGACCGCAAGTCCGGTTCTTACAGGCAAACCCTACAATTGGTCAGCGGCGCTGGTTGGATGTGTCTATGCGGGCCCCATCATCGGTGCAGCCGTGGCTTCGCTCTGGTCTGGAAACGCAGCGGACTGGATTGCTCTCCGGCTAGCCAGACGCAACAATGGCATCCGCGAGCCTGAGCATCGTCTATGGGTTTTGACCTTGTCCGGTGTGACCTCTGCAGCTGGCCTCATCACCTGGGGTCTCGGCGCCTATCACAACGTCCATTGGGTTTGGTTGATATTCGGTCTCGGCATGCTGACGTTTGGCGTTGTGACTGGCGGCTCGATCGCAGTGAGCTACAATGTTGACTGCTTCAAGGAAATTGCAGGAGAGACGACGGTGTCTATCATGCTCATCAGAAACACAATCGGGTTTGGCTTCAGCTACGCCATCACCCCTTGGTGGACCACGCAAGGGCTGCAGAACTGCTTCATCACTGCGGCCATGGTCTCTGTTGCGTGCACCTTCACGTTTGTGATCATGATTATCTATGGGAAGAGGATTCGCCGCTGGTCCATTCCCGCTTACCAGAAGTACATGGCAACGACAGTGGCTTCACATGAGTGAGGTGGAAGAAGTGAAGACCGGGAATGGAGTGTGTTTGGAATTCAGTACAGAGAAATTTGATTTGGAAGGTTTAAGGTTACAAACTTTACAATAAAGATTGGAGGAGAATACCGTCTAGAATACTGTTTCTATGTCCTTCTAATAAAGCTTGGGATAACGTCAAGCGCATGCCACCTGCGGTCATACCAGATTCCATTGTATTTGAAATGCCTTAACACTTGGTACTTAAGTTCTGACAATGCTTACGGCGCAGTCAGGAAGTGGCCTCTGCTAGTTCAAGCAGTCTTTCTGCAGCTTCAGCTGCAGAGGGAATGTCATGTTCCAGGTTCTTGACCAAATCCCCCAAGAAGGTGATCAGCCGTTTCGCTTCAGTGCGATACACCCCGTGTTCATATCTAGAAGCATTGCGAAGCATATGACCTACCCCGAGAAGCTGATGCACAATCTGGATGCTTGCAACTTTGAACATGATGAGCGGGGCTTTGATCACCTCTTCTAGAAAGCTATTGGCGAGAGTCATGACCTCTTGAGCGGGTGCTTGGCAGTAGAGGAGGGCCATGATGTTCACGAGCGTCTCCGTGCAAGTGATCTGGACTGACATGTACTTGCAGCGGTTACTCTGAAATTCTCCATCTGCCTCAGTCAGGCCCAGGAGTATGCGAGACTTATTGGCCTTGAGCTGGGCTAGGCTGTTGAGCAGAGTCGTCGGGGCGGGCTTATCGTAGAGGACGGCCAACACTGCCTTCCGGTTCTTGCACCCGTGCAGGCTGAAGATTGCGTATTCCAACAGCCGGAACAGGTCTGTGATGTAGTCCCAGCCGGCAGTCCAGGCCTGTGTTTCCGGGTCCATCGCTGGAGTGATGCGAGGATAGAGAACTGATACTTGCGATTCCGGCATCCTCACGACGTGTCCAAGAACACATGCCGAATGGACCTCAAGGCGATAGGCACACCAAAAGAGGCGCCTGCGATCGTCAACCTCGAAAGTGGTGATATCATCGGGCCAGCGGCTTTCATCGTGAAAGCCATGTTGCGCGACTGAGGCATGATAGAGACCCAAATACCGGTGGAGGTCGCTGTGATTGCCATGGCGCAGAGAGTAGACAGCCAAAAGGCCGAAGGACCGCAGATAGTCCAGGTTCTGCGACTGAGGGATATGAACTGGTATATTGGACACAGCCTCTGTGAAGTAGAGTTCGCTGTCGGGGATGGAGATGCCTTGAAGCAATGTGTCGTCAAAGACTGCGTTCATCGCCGCCATTTGGGAACTGACGGCGCACAGCGACATGAGTAATGCGTACGATGGCCCATCGGTGTCGCTGATGCCATTTTCCCAGCGCACTTCAAGATCCTTTTCAGAGAGGAACGGAAAGCTACCATGATTAGCACTCACATAACGGCCTGCAGACTGCAAGATAAAACTCACTAGCATTGATACATCGTATCGCGGTAGATTCGAATCAGTCGGCGAATGGCATAGAATGATTTGAATCCGCCAATGGGTCCTTCCCCACCGTGGTCCTGCATCGCAGGAGGCTTTGGGATAGCCGGCTTTCGTCCCCTTTTTCGGATAGGGCGGCTCATTGTGCATTCGATCTCATAGTCATTACAGTTGAGACAGCTCTCTCTTGCCTGTTTTCCCTGACCAAACCTTGCCAGTCCGGGACGGCATCTGAGGCCTCTTGAGTGGCAGAAATCGCAGGCTTGCGAGGCCCGTTGTCTCTTCTGAGTGTGGGACATTATGAGCAGCACGATAGAAGATCAATATCACAATGGGCAATGATACAGTGTTTGAGAAGAAAGATGAACATATTATCAACTGGAAAGAGTGAATCATCAGGGGTTACGAGTGTTTGTGGAAGTCTTCTCAAGCTATTTAGCCGCTGGTAATTGCGATAGCAGCAGTCGATAAGAACTGCCGATGGGCGAAGAAGGCCTTATCGCATTTACCAGCGGCTAAATTAGTTCTTGAAGAGCTGATAAGAGGCATCGTCTCCATTGAAGAGGACCGTGCACCATAAACTGTGATTTCTATCGCAAAAAGGGTCATGGGACGCCCAGACGGCACCGCGCTACGTGCCCGGCAAAGTGAGGTTTTGTATGCTTCGTGGCATGCGGCGAAAGCTTTTAAATATTCCTATCTGTCTTCGTTTCTAGTATCGTCATCGTCATCGTTATTCTTGTTTCTCTCTTTTTATTATCATCGACACGTGTCCTTGAACGAAGTAAAGACGCCAAACTGTGCATTTGTGGATGAAGGAAATACGGACAGTCACGCAGACGTCGGAAATTAGGTGGTCTCTAGATCTGAGCTTCGCTAATATCTTTCAACCTAGTTTGAATTAATAGGACGAAACATAATACGCGCTGGTACCCTTTGTGAAGGCGTTGGGTCAGAGGTGCTGGAATATAGATATTATTGGGATCCCAAGATGGTGCCTTGATTTTCATGCCCTAAAAGGCTCTGTCCCATCTTCCATTCGATTGGCCTGCTATTTTTTCAAGCAGGTGCCAAAATTGCCAGGACTGTAAAGCTCTCAAGTGGCTCGTGATATGACATGGCTGGCAATAAGATCCTGCACCGATTGGACTGGCCCATACGACAAATGGTCGCTTGCCAGTTGGCAATCGCAGTCTGGATCAGGGGCACAAACAAGATCGTGCTTATCAAGAGTTGTTAGATCTTGGCTGAGTTGTGTTCTCATCGAACGCTTACCTCCAAACAGATATCTCGGACCTTACCGCTATGGTCAAGAATATCATCATAGCTGGGAAAAGTTCTGTTTGCCTGTATTGCTTGAGCAGCGAACATGCCGAATTAAGTTCGATTATCGGGTCGTCCTTGACTGTCGACATTGGAGGCCCGCCCAGGTGTGCGATAGGGATTCCCAACAATCACAACAGCGTTGATGGCTTTTATTGTCTCGTGGTCCAATTTTCCGAGGGCTTCTAGAACCACTGTTGCTCCTTGGGAATATCCCAGCAGAGCGTACTTTTGATTGGGGCAGTCCTGTAGGCCACGGCGAATGGTATCGACCGTGTTCTGCACGCCGACGGAGACGTTCTGATCGAAGCTAGCGGGATAGATGATGGACTCGGTAGTGATCTCGGTGGTATTTGCGATCATGCGTTCTATGGCAATTTGAAATGACAGAGAGACACCTTGAGGCTCACCAGACCCTCGAGCATCGAGAATCTCTTGATGATGCCGTCAGCATCTTTAGAAGCTTGATTTGATTTACTCACTCACTATAAGGAGTGCAATTTTGAACTGGTTGGGTACTGCTGATATTGACGTGACGTATCGCGAGAAAGGTTGGATCACCGCAGCGACAAGAGCCCTGAGCGCGAGCCAAACTCGCAATGCTCAAGACGAAAGCGGCGATAAAAGTGAATAAAGTTGCTAAATGGAGCATTTTGAAATTGTCTGGGGCAACAAAATCAATTGTCAAAGATCTTTGCGGTCAAAGTCAACATTTATTTCCCCTTGTGCGATGTTAAATACTTTACACAACCACATCTTTACGGTATACGGCTGGGCATTTCCAAATCTACGGGTTCAAATTAGGATAGCCGGCGGGATACGCGTATACAGAGATATTTGGGGCTATACGAGGAAACAGTCCATATGCAAGCTTGCATAATTGTTGAAGGGTCAACTACTTTGTCCTTCGATTGTTCGTCTTTTCCGAGACATTGCCATTCATCACAGGAAATTGAATCCCGAGAAATTGTCGACTGATTGCACTGGATAGACACGTTACACAACAAGGACACGATGGGACGGCGGACTGAAACCCGAAAAAATGATCGACAAATGAAAACAAACTACTGAATCTAGCGTTCAGTTGAAACTATGATTCATGCTCTCCCGTTGGAGAGATTCCGGCGCTCTCTCAAATCTCCATGTTGCCAAGAGATGAAATCATAATAACCGTAGGAACCCTGGTTTCTCTTCTTCGTGAGTCCCAAGACTTGTCTCTTGGATGCCACCCTTGTGGATAACATGTCGCCGACGAAGTTGGTGACTTGCTTCGTGGCATACGCCGCACCTCTGACGGGGGCAGTGACTGCGGTGCCAACGGCCTTAGTGACGCGTCCGATGCCCGCAAAGGCGCGTCCGAAAAAGCCAGGCTGGGGCTTGTTGGCGTCCTTCTCAGACTTCGAGTTCGCGCTCTTAGCACGTCTTCTTTGCTCCATCTCAACTTCATCCTTCGTCGTCCTTATGTAGAGACGCTCCCACATGCCGATCTGCTCCTCGTGGAGGGTCATGTTACGCTTTGTGTTGACCCAAACCCACCTCTCTCCATCGTCAACCTTTCTGACCTCACCTCCATTAACCATCGGGTCCATTTCTTTCCAGACCCATCTCTCCCCATGCTCGTCTTTGCTCAATTCTCCTCCCGCAGGAAGTTTCTGCCAAACCCACTTTCCATGCTCATGGTTAGGCTGGCGCAGGGTTTCCCAGATCCAGCCTTCAGTGCGCTCGGGCTGGTAGAGGTCCTCCTCAAATGGCATCTGCTTCGGCACCACCATGGAGTCTTCGATAGGCATACCTCCGTGAATAGAGGACACATCGCCAGTTAGTGTCTTGTAGGTGAATCCGTAAGTCGGTCCAGGTCGTTTGGCCCACTCTGGTCGGTCTGTTGCCGCCCGACGGATTTCAAACCCATTCTCGATCGAGGTCAGTGCAGGACACGTCCATTCACTCTTGTCGGTCAGGTCGTTGCCCTTATATACGTAGCGAATGCGAACCGATGGATGGATGAGTTCATGAGTTTCCCCGAGCGCATCACCTTTCTGGGAAGTGTAGAGGCCTGGCGTACGGCTTCCCTTTTGGGTGTTATATCCCATGAAGGAGTTCAGGGGGGACTTCACTGCATCATACACCTTATCAGGCACACTCGTGAATCCCCCGGGACTGGTGATGATAGCCATGCCCCATTGCCGAGGCTCGTTCTTGAAGCCCACCGATCGGAAGACGCGAACCATCTCCTCGGGAACAAACTCCACGCCGATAGATGAGAGCTGATCCGCCATCCCTAAGATAGTTAGTTTTCAATTTGAACATTGGGACATATCAAAACTTGGAAGATGACTTACATGCAAGCGAGACCAGAGGGTTACGGTTATCCTCAGTGCCTCCACCGACATCGCTATGAGTTCCTGGAAACCACACCTGGCGAAGATGGGTTGTCTTGTTTCCCTCGGCCTTGCCCCATAAGGTGGGCTTGAAAGTGGTTCGCCACTCATCCAATGCAAGTGCATGGAATGCATAGTCGACCCTGTCGGAGATGTTGCGGCTAGCAAAGCGCAACTAGCATAATCAGTCAGCTTCTATGAAGGTGATGTCGCGTCGCTTTTGAGTCAAAAGACTTTGAAGCAAAGGCCAGACTACTTGACTCACCTCTCTGGGGTCACGTCCAGGCCGGACGATATCAAGACGCCACGGCATCTTGGGATAACCGAGGCTACCAACCGTGTCCCAGACGCCTGAAATTGGCAATGTTAATAGCCGAAGAAACTGCATGGGGAAATGGTTCTGCCTTCTGGACTGGACATTACTCACCCACGGCCTTGACTCTTACGACTTCGGGGACCCACTTGCCGTCCTCCCCTTGCACACAGTGAATCATTCTGAACTGTTTCTTCGTCAGTCGTGGTTCCAAGGTAGTTGGCAACCTCTTGCTCCACACGCAGCGGAAATAGCACTTACGCCTTTGAGGTAATCACGATACTTGTTCACCATCTTGCGCACCTTGCCTTCCACTGACCTCTCTGTCTGCCTATTGTGTTCGTACCCTATCATCTTAAGGCGGTCGAATCGATTCTTATTCTTCTCGTAATTGGACTTCTCGACGTCCTTGATGTCCTTTCCATCGAAGTACCCAAACCTGTCAACCCACTCTTCTTTCTCATGGTCAGCCTCATCCTTGGCCGCCATCTGCCGATGCAAGTCATTGGTCAGATTGAAGGCCTTCAGATGCTTCTTCTCGTCGTAAGCAGCGAACTTGGTCCAGTTGGGGAAGTCTTGGTAATCGTCGAAGATGACTCCGAAGTTGCTCAGGCCAAAGCTGTTGAGAAGCCCAATGGAACACACCATTCCAGAAACGGATCGAGCAGTAAAGGCCCCACGAGAGAATCCCACGATCACAATTTCGTCGCCCGGGCTGTAGTTCTCGCAAATGAAACGATAGCAATCCTTGATGTCCTACAGATTTATGAGTCAGTCTCTGGCACCTGTGCTTAGCGGAATCTCGTTTCGCAAGATCACTTACCGTCAGGACGCCAGTGCCAAAAGCTCCGCCAATGGTCCTAGCCGCAAGAGACTCTTCTGTGCCAACTCCGCGGTGATAGTAGACAACTTGCGGCATGCCGGTGCAGCACTTTTGCGCAATCGCGGTGGAGAGCCTGCTGACATTGGTTGTGTAGCCATTTGATCCATTCCTTCATACGTCCGGCACAGTCAGTGAGGTTGTTCTTTGTGGGAGGAGCCAAGACGGCCCTTGAAATACACCAGGGGTAGCTTACGAGTCGTTCCATGTACCATCACAGCACACGATCAATCGCTTCTTGTGGGTTCCCGACTTTGTGGGATTATGAGCGCACACGTGCTCGGTAATTGGGTAGTGACAAGACATAATGGAATGATTGCTTGGAGAGTCGACCTCGTAGAATAGAAGGCCACACAATTGACGGAAATCAGACTGTTAAGGGGGTTTGGAAGACGCCCTTTGACTGTTGTTATACGAGCCTAGGCGTCACATGTAATTCAGCAACATCAAAAGATCAGCGACCAATCTGAAGCTTTGTCTCAGACAATCGCATAAGTTCTATCGAGCAAGATGCACTAGTTCCCCGGATGATGCGGAGGAGAGAGATCAACTACCTATCCCCATATTTCGGTTGGAGAAATTTGACCACATTAGAAATTCCATGCCATAAAAGGTGTCTTTCCAAATGCGGACATATTCGTCAGGAATTCGGAATCTGATTCGGCACTTCATCCCGAGATGGCTAGTCGCTTCATGTCGAAAATGACCGAGTCGTATTCGGACCGCCCTGATTCTGAAGGAACATTCCATCCATTTGAACACGAGTGCTTGAATTGTACTTTTTGTCCTTGTCTGAAGCTTCGAAGACCGTTCGTAGAGTCTGATTGCTGGCTACGAGAGCAAGCTTCACCGTTGACATCACTATTGCATTCATAGTCCGTTTCCAAATGGACTTGTACTTCAAGCGCTGGAACGAACCTGCCGACTTTTTGACCGAAAGCATCTACGTCACTATCCGCGCTTGCCACCGGTCGCAAAAAACGTTGCCTGTTTAAGTCAAAGGTGTGATTCATAAAGCCGGGGCAGCTGAATGCTTCGTGCCGTTGCGGGAATCTCCATGTCTCAGCCGTAAACCAAACGATGTCTCGGACGGGTCAGATATCCCAACAAAAGGCCAAGACGGCATGCAATGATCTACAGAATCTCCTCGAATGACGATATATGAATTGCTGAGAGACAACTAAAATATGCCAAAAGGGATCGACGAGAGGCTTGCGTAGTATCGGGAGCTAAAACGCTTGCGACCGTGGAATCTTTCTGTTTAATACCTCTTTCTGACTCATGTTGTTTGCTAACTCAAAGGTCTTGGAACGTGCAAAGGATGGAGTCCTTCGTCCTTGCGGCTATTTCCTCGATTTCTGCCGCCGTGCTGGTATATGCGGGAGCAAGCAGAACATGGTCCCCCAGAGTTCCATCCTTTGTACCGTTACCTGGGTAGAGGCTGATACCGAACTCATTGAGGCCGTTCAGATGCACCTTATTAGCTATATCAAAGGACCGCGGGAATGGCTCCTTCGTCGCTTTATCGGACACAAATTCGATCTAGATCCATCTTAGCAGTCTTCATTTCAGGGAGTGGGAGACGTCATAACCTACCCCCCAAAAGAGGCCTCTTCCTCTGATGTTGCCCACATAAGGGTGTTCGTCAAGGTGTTCATGCAGGAGTTTCTCAAGGAGAGCCCCTTGATGTCTAACGTTTTCGATCAGATTGTCCTCTCGCACGATGCGTTGCACTTCTAAAGCAGCGGCGCATCCAACAGGGTGGCCTTGATAGGTGTGTCCATGGGAGAATGCGCTGTCGAATATGTGAGTCGATGGCTCTAACGCAAACGGGGCTACCCTTACCCAGTGCCGCTTGTGAGAGCATCGGCAACTCTGTGATTCATCAACAAACCTGCGACAGGGGCATATCCACCGCCCAGGCCCTTCGCCATGGTTTGGATATCAGGCGTAACGCCTTCATGCTGCCAGGCATGCAATGTTCCGCAACGACCCATGCCAGACATAACCTCTGTATCGACGTGAGTGAAAGCAAGAGCAATCAGAGAGACGATTACTCACCGTCAAAAATCAGAAGAGCACCGTATTTATCACAGACATTCTTCACGGCCTTGAAGTACCCGGGAACGGAAGGCACACAGCCAAGAGCCTTGATTAATTAGTTAGTCTTGCAGACCTTAACGAAAAGTATGCGGTGGAAGCTTACTGCACCGACGACTGGTTCAGCGACGAAAGCGCAAACAGTCTCGGGACCCATCTCCTGAAACTTGCGGTCCAACTCATCAGCTAGCTGCTCGACGTATTGCTCGACTGTCTGGCCCTCAGTCATGCCGCGATACGCATTGCATGGCGATACTCGGCCGATATTAGGTAGAAGCATGTCTGTGAAGAGACTTCTACGTGCAACATGGCCGCCCATAGACAGTGAGCCGAGGGTTGTGCCATGGTATGAGTTTTCTCGAGCGATAAACTTGACTCTTTGCGGTTGGCCAATTTCAACGAAGTATTGACGCGCCATCTTCATCGCCGCATCCATTGCCTCCGAGCCTATGATATCACAGTCAGAGACGCTGGAACATACTTTGATTAAAAGTGCATGCGTCTTACCGGAGCACATAATATATGCCTTTGACATGAGACCATCGGTTCCTCGAATCAGTTCATCTGCCAATTCTTCCCCAATCGGGTGCCCAAAGAACATCGAGTTGCAGTACGCGAACTTGTCCAACTGCGCAATCATCGCCTTCTTAACGCGCTCATTGTTGGATCCAATGCAAGCCACCGCAGCCCCGCAGGTCGTGTCCAAAATGGTCTGGCCATTGGAGAAGGTTAGATACTTTCCGTTCGCTGAGACTACTTGTGGCGGCGCGGCTTTCAAGCTGCGATGGAGAACAGCACTCTTGTTTGAGGGCATCATCTTCGCGATCGCTGGCTGGAGCTCTGCATCGATTGCTGCTGTCGCATTGACCGCAGCCCCCGCAGATGAAGTGGTCGACATCCTTGCCAATTGAGCTCGATAGAGTCTCGCGGCCAAGGGCGATGCTTTGCCTCGCAGTGACATCGTGAATATGCTTTCGGAGGTCCTGTGAAATGGGATTGATAATGTTCTGAGTGGCCAAGACGTCACGTTCGTGAGATTGATGGAAGAGTGTAAGATCTGAGGCCGCAAAGGTCTGAATCCTAGAGTCCGAGGCCCTTATCACGGTCAAAGCTACAACAATGCCGGCCGCTTCTTATCGGGTTAATTTACCTCTCAACGGTTCTCATTGCTACTTGCTGATCACTGACCTCCGATTCGATAAGCACGTCGGTGGCTTATCTGCAGGGCGTATCTGGCGTGTCCCACTGCGGAGTTGATTGGCGGGGTCATCGGTCTTCTTCCACGTGGGCGAACATCCGTTCTTCGGCGTGGCAGCACATCAGGACTTTGCTGCTGATATTCCAAATTATTCAAGTTCTCTTTATTCTTCATATGAACACTTCAATCGTGAATTTGTTCCTGTTTTGTCTCATTCGAATGTTGTGTAAGTATTGCAAGCGCAATTGGGCCCCAAAAAGAGTATCTACTGTAGTTTACGTTAGTTAGAGCAACTAACTTCATTTCTTATGTGTTTCCTATTGTCGTCCCCGCCATGGCTAGCATCACTGCTACCATCTGCTATCATGGTCTCCAGTTTCTGGTATTATTATATAATCATCATTTTTAGGAAGAGGTTTGTTAGTCGGACAGTGTCCCCGACGGTTCGTGATTAAAGAAAGAGCGATAGAAGTAGTAATAAGGATAACGATAACGATGACGACGACGACGACGGCGATAAGAATATATACTAATAACGAAGAAAGTGAGAATATGAAATATAGTCGCTTTAGAGATAGGCTACGGATTACTTGCGTGTGTGTGTGTGTGTGTGTGTGTGTGTGTGGACACTGCCCGGCTAGTAAAACTCGTTAGGAAAATGGAGTTGAAACGTACTCTCTCGAACTAGAACAGAACACCAACTACTTTGCGTGAATCATGGAAATGCTGAACCTATCTTGAAAATCACTAGTATCCCTTCACAAATCCTTGCTTTCTCCACGTTTCTCACGCTCGCACTGACTGGTTGATTGTTGGCTGCAACATTCTCAGCTAGCTGCGACACGGGACGGAACGTCTAAATGCGGCCTGATATGCCATCCCGGAAGTAGATGGGTAATGTTGGGTGAAGGACTGCAGAACAGCCACCATAATCAATGAGTTCGAGAGAAGGAACCCGGGCGTTGGGCAGGCTGCACCCCAGAGTATCGACGTTCTTCTGAGGCATCATCCCGGACCCAGCGCAAAGGATCCAGATCCCAAATGTGCATGTAGTTGGTGCCAACGACGGGCACGCCCGACAGGGGCTAGTTCTAGCACCTCTTTGCGACTCGCGTGTCTTCCAGACCATCGTGTACGAGGATCGTCATGAATGTCTTAGAAAAGATGAGACGCTTCAACGGGTCGCTGATTGCATGCAAACGGCAGTCGCCCGGAGCATTTACCTCCAGTTGGCAGTGATTCGTTTCACTTGGGAATTGGTCGAAACCGAAGGGGGTAATTCATGCTTCTATTATCTTTTCTAGCCGTCGTGAAGTTAATCTCTTTTATGCTACCAATAAAAGTCCACAAATGCATGTCCGCATATCTTTCTTGAGGCGTGTGAACCTCACACTACTAGTTCCTTTACATATTAGTTCTTAATTCTCAAATCACTAGGTTCTGTTCATTTGAGGTAAAACACCAACAATGCGATTAGTACACCAGGCATCTTTTCTCTAATAGACCAGCACTGCTTTCTATCATCTGAGCGATGCTGCTGTGCCCTACAACAGCAGCCTGTGTGTGCCCTTCACTAGGCTTAGAAGTGCTGCCACTTCTCCCTAGTTTGACGTGCATGTTTCGTGGGGGTAATGCGTGGCGGCAAATAGGATCAATAGGAAGCAGGGGAGTTGTTTTCGTAATTCGTGAAGAACCGGGTGTGCGCAACCGAAATGGGCTCATATTGAATCACTTTTGATTGTTTGCTTGCGGCACAGTCAGGAGTTCTTCCCGTTGGCCTCGCTACGAAAACACGTCGACGCGAAGCTGGGGCTGCAATCCTGCCCCCATGGCCGGAAGAGCCACGTCGATCCTTTCTTCCGCAGCCTGCTGTCATTGATGGAGTGTTGGTGCAGGATTTCGGCTCGCCAACCTCTAGGCGCTACGAAAGGTTTTGTCCGAAAATGTTCAGCCAGCAGCCCTATCACACAATGTGGCTCGCATCTCTCATCGATGAGTACAGGGCCACATGACCCTTTTCTCCCTAGTACGCTCTTATCATTACTCTGGTATTCCCAAGTGAACTACGTCGGGCCCCTCAGCCCAAAGCGCGTTCAAAATTCCATCATTACTCTGGATCTACAATCAAAATCAAGAACACGCCCGAACCTCCCAATGGCACAATTCACAGACCCTCAGACTTCACCTGTCATGCCTCATGGACCTCTACAGTCCCTTACGGCTCCTCAAACTTCAACCGATCAGCAAGACATCGAGAACGATCATGCCGACCCAGCAACACCTTGGAAGACTCAAGGCTGGCGCTTTTGGGCCGTCTTTCAAGGACTCTGTCTGGCTATGCTGTTGACAGGCTTGGATGCATCCATCCTCGCCACGTCGTTGCCAACCATTGTCTCTGACCTCCACGGCGGCGCACTCTACATCTGGACCATGAACGGATACTTCCTCACTACCGCCGTTGTTCAACCGTTGATGGGACAAGCCGCTGACATTTTCGGCAGGAGAATTCCTATGCTCGTGGCTCTGTCATTGTTCACACTCGGGAGCGGACTTTGCGGCGGATCAACTTCTTTACCTATGCTTATTGCCGCGCGCCTCATTCAGGGCTTTGGGGGAGGAGGCCTGTTTGTCATGACGAACACCATCATCGCCGACCTTACCCCTTTGCGCGACCGCATGAAATATGTGTCTCTGGTCATGATTTTCTTGTATTCATGTTCCCGTCTTCTTGTCTATGTTAGGACTATTACTAATTCGTTCATAGCACCCTAGGCTCTTTTCTGGGTCCCATCATCGGCGGTGCTATCGTCGACAACACGACTTGGCGTTGGGTCTTCTACATAAACTTGCCCATTTGCGCGGTCGCCCTCCTCCTTGTCTTCCTCTTCTCACGCGTCAATCACAAACGAGAGGGCACGATTGCCCAACAACTTGGACGGGTGGACTACTCTGGCAACTTCATTCTCGTATGCGCTGTCGTCTCTATTCTCATCCCGTTGACATGGGGAGGCACTACCTACAGCTGGAAATCATATCATATTCTTTTGCCCCTTCTGGTTGGCTTTACTGGGCTTGTATTGTTTGGTGTACACCAGGGAAAGTTCGCCCGTGAGCCTACCATGCCTCTTCGGGTCTACAGCAACGTGTCTTGTGCTTTGGGCTACGGTATTACCTTCCTGCACGGCATCATCCTCAGCTGGCTCAGCTTCTTTCTTCCAGTATACTTCCAAATTCTACTCGAGTCCACCCCCCTTCAGTCTGGAGTCAAACTTCTCGCCGTTGTCATTCCTCTTGCCCCCGCTGGTATGGCCGGTGGCATCGCTATAGCCGTCACCGGTCATTACAAGATGGTCATCGTTGCCGGCTTTGTCCTCCTGTCAATAGCGGTCGGCTGCATGACCACACTGGATGCCAACTCCTCCACCGCCATTTGGATCGTATTTCAAGTTCTCGCCGGACTGGGCGGCGGCCTCTCCCTGACTGCTACCCTGCCCGCTGTCCAGGCACCAGTGCCTGAATCAGACGTGGCCATCGCCACCGCCGCGTGGGCCTTCGCGCGGTCTTTCGGGGCTATCTGGGGTGCCGCCATCCCTTCCACCGTCTTCAACTCTCGCTTTGACGAGCTTCTCCATCTCATCCCTGAGCCGTCAGTGCGTGACCTTCTCGCCCACGGTGGCGCATACGAGCATGCCATCCGCTTGTTCATCAAGCAGTTTGACGCTCAGCCAGTACTCAAGGAACAGATCATCCATGTGTATACTGAGGCGCTCAAAAGAGTTTGGATCGGGTTAATTCCGTTTGCTGTTGTTCCCATTGGTCTGGCTCTCTGCATAAGGGAGGTTGAGTTGAGACAAGAGCTCAAAATCGACTTCGGACTGAAGGAAACATCGCAAACCCAAGGTTGAGTGATTCCTTTCGTAAGAAAAGCTTGGATTTTACCAGCTGCAACCCTGACTGCCTTAGGTCCCTTCCCAATTTGGCGACTAAAGCTTAGGTACCTACAAACAACCTATATATAGTAAACTCCCACTCTCCGTACTAAACTCCAACCTCTTCCTCTCTAGAATAATACCAGAAAGCGGCATGCTGGTATCTAGCATGAGCATTCAGTGCGAACAATCAAAGCAATCTTGAAAACGTACCTTAGGTATCGGTTCATAATATGCTGATGACCGCTTCCGCCCAGGAATTGGGTCATTGATTAAATAACCGGGTTCGACGCTACTACCACGTTCCCGGAAGAGTTGCCAACCATGCCAGGGTGAAATACAAATACAGGCAACGGGTGCTGTGACTACTCGGCTGTTGCGTGACAATAGTCTATGTCAAAAGCAGAGGCTCTTCAGATGCGTCCACGATCTGCGTCCAATCGACCCGAATTCCGTACTCAGATTTGCGCTTCTGCCAGAGATCTTCGAGCATGTCCAGAGACAACGCGATGTTCTGGAATCGTCGCTTCTTCAAAGTCATCTGCAGTCGACTGCGGACTGCCTCCATGTGCTCCTCCTCAGTTGCCTCGCCGCCCGCAAGGAACAGCGGAAAGAGGATGGCCGATTCGGCATGGCTGCCGACTGGGATGTCGGAGACGTGCCTTAGAATATTTGAGATTTGTGTGCGAAGTTTTGTCGGCAGAATATCCCAGCCACTGACCGCCTTTAGCCAATCGTCTTCTGCAGATGAGGCCTCGTCTTCCATACGAGTGCGCACGAGGCGGTAAAGGAAGATCAAAACCGCGCTTCGAAAGGCGTTGGCCAGCGCTACTAGCTCTGGCGCAGCATCAGGGCGGCAGCGCCAGTCTTGCAACTCTTGTTCAACCTCGGCGCATGTGCTGTGAAACTGCATCATCCTTCTGGCGGTCTCTTCGGCAGGTAAGTCCAGGTCCAGTTTGGTTTCTTCATCGAGAAAACAGAGAGTTGAGACATAGCGCAAAAGCTCTGTTGCGACACCCAAGTAGGTATCAACGACGTCGGTGATGCCGTCCAAGTAACTGCAGTCCAGAAGAGGCCGCCTCCGGAGTGTAACGCTACCAACAATATCGTGATACGCGAAGTTGCGAAGGATCCACTGGCCCTCCGAACTCTTTTTGAAAACATCTGGTCCACGCAGTGTAACTCCTGAGCTGGTGTCCACACTAGCAGACTCGATGATGTGCTTTGCTCCATTGAGGTGGGTGTACCATCCGCGGTTGCTCCCCGCGCAAACCTCGCCAATCACGAAGGCTAGGCAAGTCGCTGCTTTGGTCTCATACCAAGTAATGTCATTCTGTGGTGTGCTCAGAGCCGTGGCGAGATTGGTCATTGCCGTTGAGTGAGCCTCAATTGCCGAAAGCTTGTACGATTGGTCACTCAAAGCTAGGTGCCCTGAGGCAAATGAGACAAGTGCGTCGTAAAGGACAGACGACTCCATAGCCATGGGCAAGAACGCTGTAGCAGTCATGATCGTCAGGCCCTGTGTGCTGCGATGTATGATTAACTTGTGACTCACCTGATAGAAATGAGTTGAACTGCTCATTGACAGTCAGGTAATGACTGAGAATTTCGATGTAGTATCGCATGACCTGCCTCTTTTGTGGTGGCTCGCATGGCTCGATAATCGATACTTGCGGGCAGAGTGGGAAACACCGCAAACGCTGTGGTGAGTTGTCATCGGCGTCCGGAACCCCACGGGACGGTTTGGTTGACTGCTGTTTGCGATCAACCCAGCTGGGAGGCACGACATCGCGAGTCGTGCTTCGAACACACTTCAAATTCAAACGCGCGCATGCGCCACAGACTGGAAACGTGTTTTCGGTACACTTTTTGCGCCTACGTCCTCCGAGATTGTAAGAAACACGCACTGATGAAGGGGCTGCCGAAAAGATAAGGGTGCTCGGTGAACTCACCGATATCGGCAGGTCAAACAACCAGTCTTGTCGTGCTTAGACCCTTTCCTCCGGCGCGGATCAGTTTGAGAAACAGAGGCCATATTCGTCTTCGCTTAATTGAGCAAAAGGAAGGTCACGGCGAGTGGTGAAAGAAGATGTGCGGCGGCGTGTTGGGCGTAACAGGCGTGACGTAGGGATCTTTGGTGTTGAGAGGGAAAAAGAGGACCCCGATGGAAACCCAAGCACAGCGAGTGGATTAGAGACAGGAATAAGCGGAACTTTTCAGTCAGACTTTATTAGGACACTTTCCTAATTAAGTTTAGTGATTTGTTATCGGTCAATGTGTTCTTCCCCGCGTTGGCGTTGACAAGGACCGTCATCGGCACTGACTCCGCACGCCTTTCTTGTCATTTTAACTGCTCTTATCTAATTCGCTCGTTGAATTGACGCGATCAAGTGGGGAAGGCGTACCCGGGGGTCCAAGCGGCGCAGGCTAACGCTAGACCCCCTACTCACATAGGGGGCAAAAAAACAGGGTTTCTACGCAAAAAGGGGGTTTCTACCTGTATTACTAAAAATAGCATTTTTTAGTATTAACTTACTAAATTAATAACTTTTTATAATATAATTTTTAGCTTTAACTATATTATATAGTAATAAAAGTAGTATTATTATATTGATTTTAAGTAGGGCTATCTAGCTATATATATAATATTTATATATCTAGTATGAATATTGATAAGCTATAGATAATAACTAAATTATTACTTTCTATATTATTAATAATATATTTCTATTTTTTTACTATTAATATTAATAGAAGTATTATTAGAAAGTTACTCTCTTGTTACGACCCGTTATGCAGGATAACAGTTAACCGACCCACTTGGGCATCGAGCGGCTAGGACAGGACATTTGTATTGCAGGATCACGGGAACAACAGGGACTCGCTCGGAAACGGAAGAACTATGGTGCAAATCACGTGACGATAAGATAACGATCATATTGGATCAATATGATCCAACACGACTTGGGGGCCGAATGATCATTCTGGATCAGAATGATCCGGATCGACCCAAGGTACAAAGGAACATGTTCAGAGTTAGACTTGTATATAGT